>NW_027494491.1:0-250732 GCF_021521415.1 Bidens hawaiensis | reverse complement strand
AGTCATTTTATGGTCTAAGAGGGGATTGTTTTGGGCCATGTTGTGTCGAGTCGTGGAATTGAGGTGGACTGAGCAACAGGTTCAAGTTATTTCCACCTTACCTCATCCCACGAATGTCAAAGGCATTAGATCATTTTTAGGGCATGCCGGGTTTTATGGACAATTCATTAAGGGTTTTCGTGATATTACCAAACCCTTATGTAATTTATCGTTAAAGGATTCCCCCGTTTGACTTTAATGATGATTGTGATAAAGCTTTTGACATTTTGAAGTTGAAATTAGTTGAAGCCCCGATCTTGCAATCACCCGATTGGAAATTACCTCTTGAAATAAAGTGTGATGTAAGTGACTATGCGTTCGGGGATGTTTTGGGGTCAACGGGTTGACAAGAAACCCTTTGCCACATACTATGTGAGTAAAACTCTCTCGGGTGCTCAATTGAATTATACAACAACGAGAAAGAGTTACTAGCTGTAGTATACGCTCTAGATAAATTCAGGTCTTATATTTGGGGTAGTAAAGTAAATATTTATTCTAACCACTCTGCAGTTAGGTACCTAATGGACAAAATTATGCAAAACGGAGGCTCATAAGATGGGTTTTGTTACTAGAGGAATTTGATCTAGAGATTCGGGACAAGAAAGGAAGTGAAAATGTTGTTGCAGATCACTTGTCCCGAATTATGGTGGAAGATGGAGATAAAGACGGGCCCATTAACAAGTCTTTCCCGGATGAACACATTTTGGTAGTCTCCACAAAATCCATGGTTTTCTCATATTGTTAACTTTAAAGTTTCAGGTGATATGCTGGAGCATTGGCCAAGGAGAAAGAAGAAACATTTGATGTCACAAGCCAAACAGTACATTTGGGATTACCCCGGACCTGGTTAAAATTGGTGCAGGTAAGATGATTAGATGATGCATACCCGAGGAGGATGTTAGATCGGTGTTAGAACACGCGCATTCGTCTGCGTGTGGGGGTCTCTTTAGTGGCCAGAAAACTGCTAGAAAAGTCCTTACGAGTGGCTTCTTTTGGCCATCATAGTTTAAGGATGCTCACGAGTTCGCGACACATTGTTTAAAGTTTCAACCACTCAAGAGCATTTCTAAGAGGATGGGATGCCCTTGAACCCGATCCTAGTAGTTGACATTTTTGATGTTTTGGGGATCGATTTCATGGGCCCATTCCCGAATTCACACGGTAATTTATACATCCTAGTGGCCGTCGACTATGTGTCTAAATGGGTTGAGGCGATAGCCACTAGGACGAATGATCACATAGTCGTTTGTAAGTTTTTGCAAAGTAATATATTTTCTTGATTTGGAGTCCCCCGAACCATCATAAGTGATGGGGGATCTCATTTCAAAAACTTTAAATTTGGGAAATTGCTTAAATGATATGGTTTTGATCATAGAATTGCCACGCCTTACCATCCACAAAAAAATGGACAAGTTGAGGTTTCCAATAGGAAAATTAAACAGATTTTACAGAAAACTGTTCGGACAGACCGAAAGGATTGGTCAACCAAGTTGACCGATGCTCTATGGGCCTACCGAACCACGTATAAATTGCCAATTGGAACCACTCCTTATAAACTTATGTATGGAAAGGATTGTCATTTACCGGTGGAGATTGCTCAAAGAGCATATGAGGTTACTAAACAGGTTAACATGGATTATGATGATGCAAGTAAGGCAAGGAAGTTAGCTTTGTGTGAAATTGAAGAGTTGAGGGACGAGGCATATGATTGTGCATCCGCTTACAAGGTAAAGATGAAGAAAGTTTATGATGCTAATATCCTGTTGAATAGTTTTGAAGTTGGCCAAAAGGTTTGGTTACACAACACGAGGATGAAACTCTTCACGGGTAAGTTGAAAAGTAAGTGGACGGGCCCGTATTTGATTGTTAGAGTTGGAAACCATGGTCAATATGAGATTGAAGATTTTGACGACCATGTGAGGCAAGCGGTGAATGGCTATAGATTGAAGCCATACATGGAAATGAAAGATATTCATGAGATGAACAAGGAATCGGTGAGTTTCATTGTGACTTCACCTACTTATAAAGACAATTGAGAGTTCGAGGCACTGTCGAGCTGTAGACATGAAATTCAGCGCTTACGGGAGGCAACCCGGGGTTTGCAATTGTCTGTCCAGTTTGTTTTCACTTTATCGAGTCTTGTATTGATTGGTGTCTTGAGATTTGTGCAGCAAACATCAAGTGTGGGGAAACTTTTTGAAGAGTTGGAAGTTCATGAAGTTCGGTAAGAGTTTGGTCAATTACACGTCTTTCCAGGTATGAAAAGTAGTTTGACTTCGGAAACATGTTCCGGGTGATGTCGGGATGCCGAAAAGTGATCGGGTCGGAAAATGTCCGGACCCATTTTCGTCCAAAACTTTCTATTAACAAAGCCCATAGCGATACACGATGGTCTTAGCAACACCTCCATCACGTATCTCTATGGAGGTGGGATCCCGGACATGGATTATGTCATCGCGATACGCGATGACGTCCCTCCACACCCCATCGCGTATCGCGATGGGGTCAAACCCTATTTGAAATTCAATTGGTTGACGATACGCTACCCTTGTGAATCTAACCCATCGCGTATCGCGATGGGTCGTACCACCAGCCACAGTTTCTTCTTCTCTTCTTTTTTATAAACTGACTCTTCTTCTTCTTCTTCTTATTCTTCTTCTCTCCTTTCTTCTTCTTCTCTACTCACTGTTTCTTCTTCTCTTTCGTTACTCCGGCCACCGTCCACTGCCGTAGCACCACAATTAACTCTCCACGAACCATCATCACCGCCGTTCTACCACTGCCGCCATCTGTTGCCAGTCCACCACAACCACCACCAGTGGCCACCAGACCACTGTCCAACCACCGCCGTCCGTCACCATAATCCGTTCACACCTTAACCACCACCATCACTGCAGAATTACCACCACCATCTCCACTAGTCACTACCTTAGCATTGTTGTTGTCATTATCCATCTCCACCAGTCAACACCGCAGTCATCTTTCAATCACCGCCGTCAACTGCCGTCATCCACAACTACGTCCTGTCACTGTCATTTGTTTCTAGTTCGTATTCGGACATCGAGGTATGTATTTAATGTTATTTTATTATGCCGAGCATACGTAATTACCGGGTGCGGGTTTAAGGCGGTCGTAATTATTTTATTATTCATTGGGTTATGCGGTAGGTACGGATCGGTTGAATAGTTTTAGTTGGGAAGTTTGAAGTTTTTGGTTTGACGGGTTTGTTTGATGGTTTGGTAGAGATAAATCGGGTTTTCCAGTTAAGAATTTAAAATCATTATTTTATTAATATTTAATGTTACTGATGCTTCAAAATTAAACGATCTTTTTGAACTTGTTTTAGAATATTTTATTAATATTTTAATATGTTATATTCTACACCCGAATTGTCACTTAATTCTTTATTTTACCGACATGGGAATAGTTTGTTTGCACATTAATCGTGATTATCAGTCAGTGCGTTTATTTTGGTCGTGTCAGTATGTTAATAGTTGACTGTTTGTTAATGGTCGAGTCGAGTCCGTTGGTTGAGTTTGTTAATCGAGTTGTGGGGATGCGTGTTAGTTTGTGTTTGAGTTGAAAAATTGATTGACCGCCGTGCTCAATCTCCATTCGGCGGGGCGCTCTGGTTTATAGAAATACGTTCAGGGTGTCTCCAAATTTTTCGTCTTTATTTATTTTTATTATTTTATTATTATTTTAATATTATTTTATTATATGTGGGACGACCGCGACCGAAATGCTATATGGTCGTCGCCGCAGTCATTGTTGACATATCTAACTTGACTGTTTGATCTTGCAGATATGTCTGATATTCTTGAGTTAGCGGGCGCCACAGGGCGTAAGAGGCCGAGGACTCGGCCTGAGGGTGCGGGCCGCCGTGGTCCAGTTGAGGCTCCGCAGGGTGATCCTGAGCCGCATCGATTTATTCAGCAAAAGATGTCGCGCGTTATACAATATGATGGTCAGGAGTTACCGATTACTCCTGACATTGAGCATGACGATATGGTTGGTGATGGTCGTCGTACCCACCACATGGTACTCAGATTCAGCATTCTCGGCGATGAGTACGCGAGGCTAGCTAGGATTCGAGATATGCAGCTACTACGCCACCGTTATTTTGACTGGGTGTTGTTGCGGAGTTTGGGCTTCGACGCCCAGGTACGTGATTATTTGACAGATCGGGGGATTCAGGTGCTTGTGTGTGACTCGATTCCATATGTCGAGCTCACATGTGAGTTTTATTCGAATTTTAGCTATACGTCCACCGATTTTCTTAAGCCACATGCGGTATCATTCTCATTGGGACAACATCTTTATGAGATGTCGGTTCCCGACTTCGCTGTTGCCATCGGAATTTATACTCCCGAGCAGGTTTGGACTCTGGAGTTCCTGCAGAGCATTCGTGGCTACACGTTGCCAGCTCAGCGGGATCGTGAGTACTGGCTCACGGAGGACCTATTCGAGCAGAGATCGCCGACGGGGCCCACTCCAGCACCGTTGTGGAGTCGTCCATTAGGGTCCCCGTCCATCGCTATATTCACAGGATCGTTGCATGTACTATCATGGGCCAACATTCGGGTCATGAGAAGTGAAACAACCTTGATCTGCTGTGTCTTCTTTCAATCATTGGCCACCGAGAGGCCAATGCGACGATGTTGCTGCTCTTGTCGTTCGCATGAGGTCGCAACCTACAGGGATCCTCGGCACGTTTATCATTGGGGCCATACATCACCAGGATCTCCGAGCGACTCGGGGCGTTCGAACCGTTATCCGTTTGAGTATTTTACTCCAGGGCCAGCTACAGGGGCTTTTGGATTGGAGGAGGCTTGTCGGGCCGGGATCTGTGAGCTTTACGATCCACCGGCGTTAGTTCCAGTCCGACAGGGCCCGCAGGTACCACCACCACAGGGGAGTGCAGCAGACGTGGCGATGCAGAGGGGGATTCCTACCCATTGGCAGCACGTTCTGTTGCCGCGCATGATGCGCCCATAGTTGCAGTATCCGCTGAGGCAGCCTCCATCTTCATCATCACAGCCGCCACCCACAGTCGCAGCAGCCAGTCACGCTAGAGATGATTTATCAGCAGCAGCTCAAGATGTAGCAGGAGACGCGGGCCAACCTGGCCCGCCATTATGATTTTTTTCGGCTACATTTTGTTCATTTGCAGGTACCGCTTCCTCCTTCGCTGACCATATATACTGAGCGGCCTGCAGACCCACAGGATGGTGACGAGGACGCGCCGCCACCCACAGTAGACTTTTGTTACCCTTTTTAATTTATATTTGTCTTTTATTTTTTTTTTTATTCACATGGTCTGTATAATGTTATTATTATTATTATATTTGAAATATTGTATGAGTAACTGGTTGGGCTTATATGTCTATATATCTTTCGCCATGACTGTTGGGTTAATTTATTTGTATATTATGTTGTATCTGGAACTTTGTAGGTGTAGTTCACTATAAACCCTCACGAGACCTCACTCGTCCACTCAGGCTACCGGGGGGTTTAAAGGGCTTTTTGCATACGCTAAATGCAATCGTGATTCCTACGAATGTTAGTTAGGTCTTTTAACATTTCTAACTTGTTTAACAAAATTTATTATGAAACGACTTAATTCGGCTCGGTAATTGTTTTAATAAAATTAACAGAAAATCATTTTTTATAACTCTTAAAAGACCTATGGGTGAGCAATAACCGAATCATTAACCGAAAACCAAACCGAAAACCGACGAAACCAAACCGATATAACCGAAACCCTAATTAACCAAATTTTAATCAAACCGAACCGAACCGAACTCTTCATTTGTTAATATTTTCAAGTCTTTTTTCCCTCCATTTCATGTATTATATGTATTAATAGTTTAATACTATCATTTTCATGCATTTATATCTCCATTTCATGTACTAATATCTCAGTTTCATATATTTATACATTCATTTCATGTAGTTATGCATTCATTTCATGTATTTAAACATTCATGTGATGTATCTTTAAACAAAATTTTAGCCCAAATTTGATATTGGTTATTAACCGAAACTAACCGAACCGAACCGATAACCGATCGGTTAGGTTGGGTTAATGCTAATAACCGAACCGAACTGTGCACACCCATATCTTACACTTGTGAGAAGCTTGCTTCTACACGTCTCGAGATTTTGCAGGATTGGTTGTCGGTTTTGGTATTTGGGTGAGACAAGTGTGCACAAGTGTTTACAAGGGTTCGCGAGCCGATTTTTCCATTCCATTGTCGATGATATCAGGTGATTTCAGTTCCATAATCTATTTTGTTTTTATTAGTTTGAATGTTAAAAGTATAATTGTATAATTACTAGTACCACTACAAAAAAGATTGGTATCTGAGATTGAAAAAACAGTCTCCGATGCCCCCCAATCAGCACCTAGTAGTTATCGGTAACTGATTTGCCAGTCTCTATCCAGTAACAGATGTCTAGTCCTAGATAGTGCTTTTAGTAACTGAAGTTCAGACGCCATTGGATAACACCTACAAGGACTGACAATTAGTCTTGGTTAGACAAAATTTCAGTCCTTAATTCATCCCTGGTACCACATCATTTCAGTCTCCAATAAATTGTACTGTTACTAAAACTCTGTCTCTTATTCCTTGATATTTCAGTCTCTAATACATTTCATTAAAGAAAAAAAAATCAGTCTTTATACCATGTTTATTTTGTCTTTAATGCATTTCATTAGGTTCACAGTTCCATGACTATTTAGTCCCTTATAATATGATTTAAAGACTAAAAATTAATCTTTGATAATACATCATTTCAGTCTCCGATATGTTTCTTTTTACGACTAAAAATTAATCTAACACCAAGTCATTTTAGTCCCAGATATAATTTTTCAAACCCAAAGATATAAATATTTAACCAACTATATCATAAGACTTCAATAAAATAAAACTATAAAAACAATAACCAGTCAAACATATGAACAAATAATACAAAATACTCTACTGATTAATTCTAACTTTAAAACAGTATTTGATAAATCATAATAATTCGTCATCATTGTCAAGGTCGCTCATCCAAACCATTTACTCCATTTTTCGTAAGCACAAATAATGTTCTCTAAAATCCGAATTCAATTGAAACTTGAAAGACCCTCAAATAAATCTTGCAATCTGTTGGATTAATTGCATGTTTACCCTTTCAAGCTACTGCTGATCATCCACCTAATATTTAGACTCAAATAACCACTTTAAAGCATATCTGTTGCAGACAAGGAGAAGCTCATCAATCACAAGTTATGACATAAAGTAAAGTTAGTTGATTTACAAACAAATTCAAAATTGAACTTCTAGAGAAGAAGCCGAACTAACCACTGGGTAGTAAACTAGTAACACAATATACACAAACAAAATCAAATTCCTCACAAAAATCATAGAAGATTAAACACCAGTTCACTAAAAATCATAATCTATGTTTCTTTGTCACCTAACAATTTGGAAAAAAGATAACAGCAATTACCAAAGTTTTCGATGCAAATCATAAACACGATTTATCAATCTGTTTAAAACCTAAAAGAACGTCTCCTTTTGAGCCTGGAAAACAGGCCAGGGCGGTTCACTTATCAGTTTAAACTGGCCCAACTTGATTCGCGTTAAAACGGGTTGTGACCTGAAACAAAAATATGCTCAAGTCAAAACAACCCACAATAGTCCACACATAACAGCTAATAAAATGAAATACCATACCACATGAAGGAGTCCTATAATCTGCATTTAAAAATGTGGTTGAGTCATTAGTTGGTGCGCATCTTAAAACCTGTCCGTTTTAAACAACAGCACATAAGAACAATAGCCTTGAAACATAAGGTAGATGACAAACTCACAATTGCCAAATATCAACAGTGTTGTCTCTCAATAACCTTAAAAGTAAAACGTATATATGCATATTCATCTTAAACATTGCACTATTTATAGCCTTTGAATAGTTCTTGAATACAAATGAAATAAATTATACAACTTTGGATACTGGCTAAGTTTATTTTGAAACTTAATACTGTTCGATTAGTACCATAACCACTAAGATCGGACGGCCATGGTTTAAGGCGACTGAAATGGTGATAGATGGGTCGCTATTCATCAGATATAATGGAGAGGTGGATTAGGGCTTTTGAAGAGGCTGTGGGAATCAGTTTAAAATTTTTGAAAAAAAAGAACGAAATCCCAAGAATCAAGTGGGGGAGATTGATTTTGGTGAGGAGCAAAGTAAAAAACTTATTTTAAACTTCTAAATAATTAAAATAACAAGTGTTTAAATGCAAACATAATCTACACATATAAAAACTAAAGTCTCAATTTCAATTATTATTTTTAATATTATGTCTTTAGACTTACACAAAAATTCGTATATCCATCTTCAAATAATCAAAACATTGTGTATGGAGTACATACTACATACGAAATCAAATAAATTAGTTCAAATGTTATATGCTTTTGGGAATCTAAATGTTGATCATTGCTAATGGTTTGTGGACACATAAATAAGTAAAGACCAAATAAAGACGCTAGCAGAATAGTGGGTTTCACGGGAGCAAAATGATGCTTAATGATATTTCAATGACAGGTCAAGAAACTGACATATCGATTTATTTACAAATGCTATATTTTAGAAACTTGTTACAATTATAAAATTTCGAATTTTAAATGGATTTATGTAGATTATTATAAATTCTTACAACATTTACAACGGCTCCTCTATATTATTTATGTGAGTGGATTTCTTATATTGTATGAAGTAGTTGTATGTGTACCGATATGTTTTGTTTCAACTTTCAACTGATTTTAATTCATTAACAAAGAATGATTCTTAAATGTTTGAACATATATACTCCGTAGATAATCAGAGAAACACAGTCTCTGATCTCACCAACCCGTTATGCTTTTTTATTCAAGAATTGTGAGGAATTATTTTGATTCTATAATATATTTACTTAAAATGCTAAATATATGTTGGTTATCATTGATTGAACGTTCAAAGTTTTTCCATCTGTAAAACACGTCGGAGACTAAATATCAATTCTAAATAGGGTTAATTAAAATATTTAAAACTGAAAATTAGTCACTGATCATTTCCTGTACCAAAAGAGATTTAAGACTAAATATCAGCCACTAATCCAGTACATTTTGAAAATATTAAGGGCTAATATTCAGTCTCTAATATGTTTCCTTTATATTAGAGACTGAAGATTAGTCTTCAACACATTGACATCATTTTTTATTATAGACAAAATATGTTTAAGACTGAAATTCAGTAGTTAATAAGTTTCCCTCCAAAAAGCTATATGATGCAAACATATATGTGACTGAAATTCAGTCTCCAATGAGATGCCTAAATATTAGCGATTAATTATTAATTACTAACATATGGTATGTAAAGATTAGTCTCCAATAAAACTAGTAACTGAAAAACCAGGCTCAGATACTATGTATTAGAAACTGATATATCAGTCCATGATAATTTAGTCCCTAATGGTCACTTTTTTTGTAGTGTACAACCATCACATTTGAGCCCCGAGATTTTAAATTGTTAAATAGTCAAGTTCAACCCTGTCTCTCAAATGTTCATTAATTGTTTAATTATTTTAACATTGGGGCCAATGTAAACCTCAAGTGTGGGGATGGGGGAAATTTTGAACATTTTAGCCCGATAGTACCTCGAAGAGTGTTAGGAAACCAAAGTTGTTAACTGTTAATCATTGTCATTAATGCCAAGTTATAGGTTTCTGGTCGTTGTTGGTTTTTCAGCTTCTCGATAGTCTTACTCATAAATGTTTTCAAAAAGAGAAGTTGAAAATGGGGTCGTTTAGGCGGGGATAACGAGTTAAGGGGACATGTATACATATTTCATATTGGCAGCCCATAATTCATGACATATTGTGAGATGACCCCCTATACTTAATACACATATTATATAATAAATATACAACATGTCTTACCATTTATTGAGGGAAACCGGTATGTTTTATAGAGTTAGAACTTGCTTGCCACATGCTTATCGAGATCTTAATACCACTACCTGTACGGAGATTAGGACTTTAGAAAACCCATACTTACATCTTTCCCCCCACTAAATAAAATCCCTTACCCAACATTATCCTCCTAGGAGCCCATTTGGACCATATTCCTTTTCATTTATTAAACTGAACATTACACACCATTTAAGCCTTGGCCTTCATTTTATTTTACCCCTATGTGATGAAATCCAGTTCGTTATTGAGTTGTATATAGTCAGTTGTAGAGCATAGTACACAATGTACGTATGTCTCGGTTGAGTTGTAAATTTGTGAATGTCAGAGTTGTATATATTTGTTTCAGTGAATTGTTTATCAATTTAGTAAAAAAAATGAAAATTCAGCAAAAAGCCAAAAAGAAGTTCAGTTTATATTCAATTGTGTAATTAGCGGTTTGTTTTTTATTAGTTGTTTGTGTATTTGTAAACAGGGTTTCATCCACCTTAGTCACTAAATATGCCTATTCCGCACCCAACCTATGCCTCAGCAAAACCCTAGTCTGAGTCTTTATGCAACCAGTGGGTAATGGGTGGAGATAAGACTGGCCTGCAAGCTTATTAAGTTGTGACTCATATTTGGTATTTGAGGGCATAGACATATACTGACACATCTTTTGCTAGTCCAAGTATTAAAGGAGAGGAGTGTTGATAGTATGGGGGGTATGAACATGTATGCCTTAACCGGAAACGAAGTACACTCGTCTGGGCAGCTCTATTTTTTTTATAGTACCATTTAACCTTATTTGTGGCATGACCTTAAACCTTACAAGTATTAATGGTATAATTCACATACCTATGAAGGAGGTTAAAGTTTACTTTAGAGTTTGCTTGAGGGCAAGCAAAATATAAGTGTGGGGATGTGATGGTTGGTTAATTTGTATATACTTAAGTTCGTTTAATTCTTTGTTTTAACTGTTTATTATGGGAACTTCGATACTTCATACGTGTTTATTAGATTTCAGGTCACGAATGTTAAAGTAACTAATTTGGACCTGTTGAGGCATGTGATGAAGACCCGGCACGTCCAACACGCAAAAAGAGGAAAGAATAAAGATTTCTGCTAGTGACAAGGCCCATCAAGATACGCGATGGGAAGGAAAATTACATGATCCATCTGTAAAATATTAAATATTAATCTTCTATAGATAAGATTAACTAACATCTAGAAGAAATTAAATATTACATGATCCATCTGTAAAATCAAGACACCATTAGGCTGTATCAAATATATATTAAAATAAATTACAAGTATAAGAAAATAGTGTCGTTTATCAAAAATCGGCTATTGATGATTATCTCTTGCTAGATACTAATGTTACATCTATTCACATTCTCGTTTTTCCCCTTCAGTTTAGTACTTTAATCTTTCATTTGATATGAATTAGGGTCACTCACTTAGGGTGATTGGTTCATCGATCAAGGAAAATTTATCAATGAAGAAGTGATATTGCTGTAGATTAGAAGAATATCTAAACAAAAATATTAAAAAATACAAACTATGCCAAATCAATATTAGCCTGAAAACAATCTTCCTCGTGTCGCCGTTTCATCGGTGCCAGTTAAAAATGTATTTTTAGAAGAGTATTTCATTAAAAAGTAGTGTTAATATCGATACAAAAGGCAAGCGGGTCACAAGTTGTGTCGCTAAACCTTTTTGAATATCAAAACTAAGTCAAAAATAACATTCATGGAACGTATGGTAATAACATTGCTATTCATGACCCTAAGGACACAACCAAATAACCCTTCAGCCTCAGATACTAGGAAATCAAAAGTATCACATGTGAAGGGTACAAACACGTCTTGGTTATCAATACATGCTTTCTCATGTTTCTTCGTCTTGCATGAAACAATTGTTAATGCAGCTATTACATTTATTTATTTATTTATACATTTCTCATCCTTTTCTACAACGTCAAATTGCAGTTCTTCCTGCAAAAGATCTTGAAAAATCAGCTACCATCGCCACCCCGGCTAACAAACATCGAAAACTTCACCAACTGGGCACCCTAACCACCAAATTGTTGGATTAATTTATATTCCGGGTCACAAGTCAGTGAACCGGGCCTAAGAGGTTTTAACAAGTCAATTAAAGTCTAAGGGTGATATGCAAAACGGTCTATTAAAAATATAACCTAGCCTAGACACTCTAGTTTTAAATTTATAAACCTAGACTCTCCTAATGCTAGACCACTAGACATGCAAGTGTACCTATCGACTGTAGTAAAGCCTAATGAAGTCCGGATGTCGAACCCAAATGACACTAGCGACACCTAAACTAGACTGACTTATAACTTAAATAAATGAATTTAATTGATTTTTGTGTTTTTTTAATTATTAAATATAAATTAAATAATACTTAAACTAAAACTGACACGAACAAATAGGGGTAAAACTCAAATAGGGAGAACAACTATCTAGGTAAGGAAGTCTACTAGTAAACTCGTAAACTCTCCGAATTGGATTCATGATTGGTACCGTATTCTAAAAATATGAAATTTAAGGAATAACTAAAATACGCTAGATCTCCTCCCTGTCTCACCAACAATACCTAAGAACCTTAACTATCATGTAAGCTCAACGGTTTAATGGTTCGGATCACCTCCCGGTCTCACCTTACCTAACTACGCTTAGGTACCCAAAGATTAAATCACCTCCCGGTCTCTCTAATCACAAAACACCCTAAGGCGTAAATGGGTATTCTTATTTAATTCGGTTATAACTCGGATCTGTAAGAATCTAAAGAAGCCTAGGGTAACTTACTCCCGTGCAATCACTACCCAAACCCACGAAAGACCAAAACAGACGACACTTAATTAACTCCCGGTTTCTCAAGTGACAGAATATAAGGTATCTCTAAACTCTCAATTACCGCTCCTATGTAATACGTTAACTATAAACCATAAACCAGTTACAAACACACAGTAAGTAACCTAATACGCATCCATACATGAAAGACATTCACAAAGACGCATATGGAACAATAAACTGATCATAAATTAACACCAAATACGCATGTGCATCACAACCAAATTAAATAAAAACTTTACCAAAGCATCAACCAATTATTAATAATTCAAATCCGATAATAATACGAGTCTAAAAAAGTATTCATCCAAACCCAGACAGTATAATAATTTAGCCTCTCATAATTATGAACGAAACAAATATAAAATATATATTATGGTTCATCGTAAAAGGAAATAAAATTAAAATGAGCTACTAGCATGCTTTTTAATTAATGAGCTATGTGCCAGATTAAATTTATTCAAGTGGCTGCTAGCTTATTTAATTCTTTGAATTCCTATTGCCGTGAACTTTTCTTTTGAGCAGTGTGCTAGGTATCTAGCTTTCTTCGTTATGTTCCTATTCTTTTTTATTCTCTCCAGCCGCCACCAAGGGGTGGCCCCCTCTCTTATTCACGTGACCTCCTCTCTCTATATATTATCTTCATAACCGACATAAGGTCTTTAAGATCAATCAAAGCCCATCATGATTTGAAGTATGGCCCACTAATTTCATTGATAATTGATCTGCATATGATTTATATTAAATAGTGACCATATAAATAAATTAAATGAGCAAACTAATCATGTCACAAATTAGGGACTCTCAACTATAAATAACAATTTCATGCTTATTATATTATATGTCTTTCTTTTTAGACTAATTACTTTTTAATCCAGTTACTCGTTCTCATATTTATTAAAAGTGTTCCAAGTAAGCTCGTAGATTCTTAAAAGCTTTTAAAATTTAAATAGAGCCATTTAAAAATAATATTGAATAATATCAACTCAAAAGTTACTCAAATATTCATAATATTAATGTATAAATTAGACCACATCAAATATCCCCACACTTAAACATTTTTCGTCCCTGAAAAAGTATTTTGCAATGGAATCAGAATTCGAAACTGATCTTTTAAAACATATAGGTTATCTTTTAAGCACAGATAAACGCAAAAACCGCAATTGCCGATATTGTTGTCCACTTAAACCCAGCCACCAGCCTATCAAGCCCCATATTGCATTAAGCGTTTTAAGTTCAAAAACCACGGCTAAACCTACCACATCTCAGACAAAGAGAGCTAGAAAAACTAGAGTCAAAGCAGACTGGTTTGACAAATCACCATAAGCCAAGAACTTGTTGATGGTACTAAGTAGATGCACTCGATGAAATTTGATGGATGAATGGTCATGTGGAGGTCTACGAGCATACCCTAAATATTATTGGGCTTTTTCCTATATATCCCTAAAAAAATATTTATTGACTAAAAACCTTCGAGCCCCAATAGTGTATCCTCAGAGTCACTATCCCCTTGGTAACACGTAAACTCTAAGTCTTGTCTAGTATGTGCATATTTGGGCATTTTTTCTATTTTTGAGAATGCTTCTTTGGCATTTTACAATACATAACTTTCTCACAATCATTTTCTTTTTGGAAAAACTTTTCGGAATACTCATAACTTTCATAATATACTTTTTTTTTTCATTTTTCTTCTCAATCTTTTTTTTTTCTTTTTTTTTATATCATCCTAAAGTATATAACTATTTCTAAGCTCGTAAAAAGATAGACATGTGGTGGTGTGCTGGTTTGAGTGCATCTAAGTCTTACCATCTCAAAGTTTTTAGATTATGGTAATTCTCCCTAAGCATCGAAATTCGGTTTCACCGTTTTTCAAATTATTAGATATATAAAATTTACTAAAGTGGACTATCAAAGCTAGTTGGGTCTACCGACACATCCCAAGCTTAGTGCGTTATCTTTTATTTAATCTCATATATAATAATAGTTTAAAAACCAATCTCAAATTTTTCTATCATCTTTTATTATTTGCAAAAATTTTCAATAAGTATCCGGGACATTTTTTTTCAAATTTATTATTATTATTATTAAACTTTTTTATTATTTTTTTAAAACTTTTTTGAATTTTTTTTATAATAAAGACGCCAGTTTCCTATCCACACACTTAAATGTCATATTGTCCTCAATGAGACAGGAAAAAGACAAAAATTAAAGCACATTCAAATATAAGTAAAGTGGAACAGACTCCCCTTGTAAATATGACGATATTGCCTTGCGAGTCGTGTCCAGTGCCCTCCAATTCGAACGAAAGCCTCATACTCCAGTGCTCTCTACCAAGCTGTCACTTACGAACGAAAGCGACAATAAATCAACAAATGGCCTCCTCTTACTTGCATCAAACCATGTATCATCAATCATCCAATAGCATCTCTGAAGCAACCTGAAAGCAAACCAAGAAACAGCTAGCAAAAGAAAGAAAGAAACCAAAAAATAAAAGTAAAACGAAAACATTCTACCGGGTTGCCTCCCGGGAAGCGCTAAGTTTACAAAAGAGTCTTCAGCCAGACTCGCTCCCGAAATCTCAATCAGGAGGCTTTTCTTTTATCCAACCCCGGTCTAACCCATTTAATTCCATTATTCTAACATATTTAAACAAATAGCACATAGTGAAAATTAAAAGCATTTTAGAACATTCAAACGGGTCAGACCACCAGTATTTAAACTTACCCGTACCTAACCTAATACGTGGCATATAATGAGAAAAGTGGTTATTCTTGCATTTTAGTGTTGTCCTATAAATCTTAATGTACCATTTTTGAACCCTCAAAACGTGTTGGTCCAAGCACTTCCGCTTCCTCTTCTATGGCTTTGTCGATTTCGGTGGCGATCCACTATCTTGTTCCTCCACAGACATTCTAACCTACATATGATGTGGCGTCTCAACTACCACCATATTCTGATCCTCTTCCGTTGCCACTTCCTCTTCTTCATCTGGTGACGTTTTGATCTCCATTGTTGGCTTCCCCATGATTCGTGTTTCTAAATAGATTAGATCGCCAACATGGTCAAATTCTTCATGTTCTTCAAAAACTGGTAAACCCACCAATTCATCACCAAACTCATCCTCCCAATATGGTACTTGCTCCTCTTCTTCGTCATCTTCCACCTGGTCAAGTGGCTCCTCAACGGCATCTTCCCTCAAATCCATGTAATCATGTAGCTCCAACTCCTTCTCTTCTATCACGACCTCATAATCATCACTCCAGAATTCATCATCCGTTTCGTAGACGACTTCGCGCTTCTTGTAAGAAAAACTCTCAATATGAATTCTAGCACTTATCTTGTCTAACCTGGCTTCGAGTTCCTCTATCTTATGGAGTCTTTCTAATTCTAACAACCTATCAAGCCTGGCTTCTATTGCCTTAATCTTTTGGAGTCTTTCACGTTCCTCTTGTTAGGCTCTTTCCAATATCATCTCTTTCCAACATTTTCATAATAAAATAATCCTAAACTGACTCAATCTGTTAAACATATTAACTAGACTCGATAAAATAAAACACAAACTAAATTATCCTAAACACGACTAGACGCGCTAAATCTAAGACAAGAACTCACAAGACACACCACAACTCAAGACATAAAAAATACCAATAAATCAATTAAGTTCAACCAAAGCTAGTTTCGCTATAGCCTAAGTATCCCCGGCAACGGCGCCAAAAACTTGATATGCAAAACGGTCTATTAAAAATATAACCTAGCCTAGACACTCTAGTTTTAAATTTATAAACCTAGACTCTTCTAATGCTAAACCACTAGACAGGCAAGTGTACCTATCAACTGTAGTAAAGTCTAATGAAGTCCGGATATCGAACCCAAAGGACACTAGCGACACCTATACTAGACAGACTAATAACTTAAAAAAATGGATTTAATTGATTTTTGTGTTTTTTTTAATTATTAACTATAAATTAAATAATACTTAAACTAAAACTGACACGAACAAATAGGGGTAAAACTCAAATAGGGAAAACAACTACCTAGGTAAGGAATTCTACTAGTAAACTCGTAAACTCTCCGAATTGGAGTCATGATTGGTACCGTATTCTATAAATATGAAATTTAAGGAATAACTAAAATACGCTAGATCTCCTCCCGGTCTCACCAACAATACCTAAGAACCTTAACTATCATGTAAGCTCAACGGTTTAATGGTTCGGATCACCTCCCGGTCTCACCTTACCTAACTATGTAAAGGTACCCAAAGATTAAATCACCTCCCGGTCTCTCTAATCACAAAACACCCTAAGGCGTAAAGGGGTATTCTTATTTAATTCGGTTATAACTCGGATCTGTAAGAATCTAAAGAAGTCTAGGGTAACTCACTCCCGTGCAATCACTACCCAAACCCGCGAAAGACCAAAACAGACGACACTTAATTAACTCCCGTCTCTCAAGTGACAGAATATAAGGTATCTCTAAACTCTCAATTACCGCTCCTATGGAATACGTTAACTATAAACCATAAACTAGTTACAAACAAACAGTAAGTAACCTAATACGCCTTCATACATGAAAGACATTCGCAAAGACGCATTTGGAACAATAAACTGATCATAAATTAACACCAAATACGCATGTGCATCACAACCAAATTAAATAAAAACTTTACCAAAGCATCAACCAATTATTAATAATTCAAATCCGATAATAATACGAGTCTAAAAAAGTATTCATCCAAACCCAGACAGTATAATAATTTAGCCTCTCATAATTATGAACGAAACAAATATAAAATATATATTATGGTTCATCATAAAAAGAAATAAAATTAAAATGAGCTACTAGCATGCTTTTTAATTAATGAGCTGTGTTCCTGATTAAATTAATTCACATGGCTGCTAGCTTATTTAATTATTTGAATTCGTATTGCCGTGAACTTTTCTTTTGAGCAGTGTGCTAGGTATCTAGCTTTCTTCGTTATGTTCCTATTCTTTTTTATTCTCTCCAGCCGCCACCAAGGGGTGGCCCCCCTCTCTTATTCACGTGACCTCCTCTCTATAAATATTATCTTCATAACCGACATAAGGTCTTTAAGATCAATCAAAGCCCATCATGATTTGAAGTATGGCCCACTAATTTCATTGATAATTGATCTGCATATGATTCATATTAAATAGTGACCATATAAATAAATTAAATGAGCAAACTAATCATGTCACAAATTAGCGACTTTCAACTATAAATAACAATTTCATGCTTATTATATTATATGTCTTTCTTTTTAGACTAATTACTTTTTAATCCAGTTACTTGTTCTCATATTTATTAAAAGTGTTCCATGTAAGCTCGTAGATTCTTAAAAGCTTTTAAAATTTAAATAGAGCCATTTAAAAATAATATTGAATAATATCAACTCAAAAGTTACTCAAATATTCATAATATTAATGTATAAATTAGACCACATCAAATATCCCCACACTTAAACATTTTTCGTCCCTGAAAAAGTATTTTGCAATGGAATCAGAATTCGAAACTGATCTTTTAAAACATATAGGTTATCTTTTAAGCACAGATAAACGCAAAAACCGCAATTGCCGATATTGTTGTCCACTTAAACCCAGCCACCAGCCTATCAAGCCCCATATTGCATTAAGCGTTTTAAGTTCAAAAACCACGGCTAAACCTACCACATCTCAGACAAAGAGAGCTAGAAAAACTAGAGTCAAAGCAGACTGGTTTGACAAATCATCATAATCCAAGAACTTGTTGATGGTACTAAGTAGATGCACTCGATGAAATTTGATGGATGAATGGTCATGTGGAGGTCTACGAGCATACCCTAAATATTATTGGGCTTTGTCCTATATATCCCTAAAAAAATATTTATTGACTAAAAACCTTCGAGCCCCAATAGTGTATCCTCAGAGTCACTATCCCCTTGGTAACACGTAAACTCTAAGTCTTGTCTAGTATGTGCATATTTGAGCATTTTTCTATTTTTAAGAATGCATCTTTGGCATTTTACAATACATAACTTTCTCAAAATTATTTTCTTTTTGGAACAACTTTTCGGAATACTCATAACTTTCATAACATACTTCTTTTTTCTTTTTCATTTTTTTTCTCAATCTTTTTTTTTTCTTTTTTTTTATATCACCCTAAAGTATATAACTATTTCTAAGCTCGTAAAAAGATAGACATGTGGTGGTGTGCTGGTTTGAGTGCATCTAAGTCTTACCATCTCAAATTTTTTGATTATGGTAATTCTCCCTAAGCATCGAAATTCGGTTTCATCGTTTTTCAAATTATTAGATATATAAAATTTGCTAAAGAGGACTATCAAAACTAGTTGGGCCTACCCACACATCCCAAGCTTAGTGCGTTATCTTTTATTTAATCTCATATATAATAATAGTTTAAAAACCAATCTTAAATTTTTCTATCATCTTCCATTATTTGCAAAAATTTTCAATAAGTATCCGGGACATTTTTTTTCCAAATTTATTATTATTATTATTATTATTATTTTTAAACTTTTTTATTATTTTTTTTAAACTTTTTTGAATTTTTTTAATATAAAGACGCCAGTTTCCTATCCCCACACTTAAATGTCACATTGTCCTCAATGAGAATAGAAAAGACAAAAATTAAAGCACATTCGAATATAAGTAAAGTGGAACAGACTTCCCTTGTAAATATGATGATATTGCCTTGCGAGTCGTGTCCAGTGCCCTCCAATTCGAACGAAAGCCTCATACTCCAGTGCTCTCTACCAAGCTGTCACTTACGAACGAAAGCGACAATCAATCAACAAATGGCCTCCTCTTACTTGCATCAAACCATGTATCATCAATCATCCAATAGCATCTCTGAAGCAACCTGAAAGCAAACCAAGAAACAGCTATCAAAAGAAAGAAAGAAACCCAAAAAATAAAAGTAAAACAAAAACATTCTACCGGGTTGCCTCCCGGGAAGCGCTAAGTTTACAAAAGAATCTTCAGCCAGACTCGCTCCCGAAATCTCAATCAGGAGGCTTTTCATTTATCCAACCCCGGTCTAACCCATTTAATTCCACCATTCTAACATATTTAAACAAATAGCACATAGTGAAACTTAAAAGCAGTTTAAAACATTCAAACGGGTCGGACCACCAGTACTTAAACTTACCCGGACCTAACCTAATACGTGGCATATAATGAGAAAAATGGTTATTCTTGCATTTTAGTGTTGTCCTATAACTCTTAATGTACCATTTTTGAACCCTCAAAACGTGTTGATCCAAGCACTTCCGCTTCCTCTTCTGTGGCTTTGTCGATTTCGGTGGTGATCCACTATCTAGTTCCTCCACAGACATTCTAACCTGCATATGATGTGGCGTCCCAACTTCCACCAAATTCTGATCCTCTTCCGTTGCCACTTCCTTTCTTCTTCTGGTGACGTTTTGATCTCCATTGTTGGCTTCCCCATGATTAGTGTTTCTAAATAGCTTAGATCGCCAACAGGGTCAAATTCTTCATGTTCTTCAAAAACTGGTAAACCCACCAATTC
This sequence comes from Bidens hawaiensis, assembly GCF_021521415.1. NCBI lineage: Eukaryota > Viridiplantae > Streptophyta > Magnoliopsida > Asterales > Asteraceae > Bidens > Bidens hawaiensis. The sequence goes on along the minus strand of NW_027494491.1, from coordinate 230,293 downwards.
ATCACCAAACTCATCCTCCCAATATGGTACATGCTCCTCCTCTTCTCATCTTCCACCTGGTTAAGTGGCTCCTCAAAGGCATCTTCCCTCAAATCCGTGTAATCTTGTAGCTCCAACTCCTTCTTTTCTATCACGACCTCATAATCATCACTCCAGAATTCATCATCCGTTTCATAGACGACTTCGCGCTCCTTGTAAGAAAAACTCTCAATTTGAATTCTAGCACTTATCTTGTTTAACCTGGCTTCGAGTTCCTCTATCTTATGGAGTCTTTCTAATTCTAACAACCTATCAAGCCTGGCTACTAATTCCTCTATTTTATGGATCCTTTCTCTTTCGATCAACTTATCAAGCCTGGCTTCTATTGCCTTAATCTTTTAGAGTCTTTCACGTTCATCTTGTTCGGCTCTTTCCAATATCATCTCTTTCCAACATCTTCGTTATAAAATACTCCTAAACTGACTCGATCTATTAAACATATTCACTAGGCTCGATAAAATAAAACACAAAATAAATTATCCTAAACACGACTAGACGTGCTAAATCTAAGACAAGAACTCACAAGACACACCACAACTCAAGACACAAAAAATACCAATAAATCAATTAAGTTCAACCAAAGCTAGTTTCGCTATTGCCTAAGTTTCCCCGGCAACGGCGCCAAAAACTTGATGTGCAAAACGGTCTATTAAAAATATAACCTAGCCTAGACACTCTAGTTTTAAATTTATAAACCTAGACTCTCCTAATGCTAGACCACTAGACATGCAAGTGTACCTATCGACTGTAGTAAAGCCTAATGAAGTCCGGATATCGAACCCAAAGGACACTAGTTACACCTAAACTAGACTGACTAATAACTTAAATAAATGGATTTAATTGATTTTTAAGTTTTTTTAATTATTAACTATAAATTAAATAATATTTAAACTAAACCTGACACGAACAAATAGGGTAAAACTCAAATAGGGAGAACAACTACCTAGGTAAGGAATTCTACTAGTAAACTCGTAAACTCTCCGAATTGGATTCATGATTGGTAAACTCGTAAACTCTTCGTTATGTTCCTATTCTTTTTTATTCTCTCCAGCCGCCACCAAGGGGTGGCCCCCTCTCATATTCATGTGACCTCCTCTCTATATATATTATCTTCATAACCGACATAAGGTCTTTAAGATCAATCAAAGCCCATCATGATTTGAAGTATGGCCCACTAATTTCATTAATAGTTGATCTGCATATGATTTATATTAAATAGTGACCATATAAATAAATTAAATAAGCAAAATAATCATGTCACAAATTAGTGACTCTCAACTATAAATAACAATTTCATGCTTATTATATTATATGTCTTTCTGTTTAGACTAATTACTTTTTAATCCTGTTACTAGTTCTCTTATTTATTAAAAGTGTTCCATGTAAGCTCGTAGATTCTTAAAAGCTTTTAAAATTTAAATAGAGCCAGTTAAAAATAATATTGAATAATATCAATTCAAAAGTTACTCAAAAGTGTAGGAAATATTTATAATATTAATGTATAAATTAGACCACATCAAAGGGGTTTTATGAAACACTCTTCCATTTGCTTGGTGGCCAAGTTCAAATTGTTACCCAAGTTCACATTGTTGCCCAAGTTCACCTTGGTGGCCATGTTGAGTGGTGGACACATATTATGCTTGGTGACCATGTTGGGTTACTAGTATAAATACACGTACAAAGTTAGTGTTATAAACAACAACAACAACAACAACAAACAAACAAACAAACAAACAAACAAACAAACAAAATAATCACCACCATCACTACCAAAGATATTGTAATGAGTTTTTTGAGTTATATTTTTATGGTTATAATACAAGTCGGTTATTTCCTAGTTGTGCGTTAATTATCGTTTATCATTCTCTAATTGATATCAGAGAGCTCGGTTCAAGAACGTGATAATTAACGGCAACAAAGAAGGTGTTTCGATTGAACAAGTTGGTTTGATTTCCTGAAGAAGTTGTTAACGTGGTTGATCGAACAAGTTGGTTTGATCTACCAAAGAAGTTGTTGTCATTGTCGATCGCATAGTTCGTTCAATTGTTACTTTATTTAAACAAGTTGGGTTTGAGTAGCCATGGGTGACACGCCGCCACCGCCAAAGGGGAAAGAGAACGGACCATCTTCCGTTCAATGTCCAATGTTAACTGCAACGAACTATACCGTGTGGGTTACGAGGATGAAAGTAGTCCTAAGAGTTCACAAAGTTTGGGACACCATCAACTAGGGTGTCTCCGATGAAGAAAAAAATGACTTGGTTATGGCCTTGTTGTTTCAATCCATACCCGAAACCTTGATCATGCAAATTGGAGATCAAGAAACTAATAAAGCCATATGGGATTCGATTAAAACCCGACACTTATGTGCTGAACGGGTTAGAGAAGCATGCCTCCAAACCTTGTCAATGGAATTTGACAAAATGAAGATGAACGAGTCAGATTCCATAGATAACTTTTCGAGCAAGTTATCGAGCATTGCCTCGAAATCAGCGGCTCTCGGTGAAGTTATAGATGAAGCAAGGCTGGTAAAGAAGTTTCTCAAAAGTCTCCCGAGATCGAAGTATATTCAGATGGTTGCTTCGCTTGAGCAAGTGTTGGATCTCAATAAAACGGGATTGAAGATGTTGTAGGCCGACGCCGAGCCTATGAGGAGCGAATCCGAGAAGAAGAAATTCAAGGGGGTGACCAAGGTTAACTTTTATTCAGTAAATGTGCAAGTCATAGAAGTTTTGAATATAATGGGGGACGAGGAGGTCGAGGTCGCGGTCGCGGCCATTTTAATGGCCAATACCGAACCCCTAGTACTGAACAAAGGTCATCAAGTCAGGGGAAAATAAAGGCAAAGAAATATCGGTCAAAGATTTTATGTTACCGAAGTGACCAGTTTGGTCACTTTGCATCCGGTTGCCGGAGCGAGTTTAAAAGGGTTAAGAAGCAAACAAACCCGAAGCCCGTGAAAATTTTGATGATGCGACGTATATGCATCAAGTCATATTCTTAAATGAACAAAACTTAATACCAAAGAAATACGAGAACGAGCGGGTCGAAGATGATGTATGGTATTTGGATAATAGGGAAAGTTGTAGAGCATAGTACACAATGTACGTATGTCTCGGTTGAGTTGTAAATTTGTGAATGTCAGAGTTGTATATATTTGTTTCAGTGAATTGTTTATCTTTTTAGTAAAATAATTGAAAAATTCAGCAAAAAGCCAAAAAGAAGTTCAGTTTATATTCAGTTGTGTAATTAGCAGTTTGTTAGTTTTTTATCAGTTGTTTGTGTATTTGTAAACTAGGTTTCATCCACCTTAGTTACTAAATATGCCTATTCCGCACCCAACCTAAGCCTCAGCAAAACCCTAGTCCGTGTCTTTATGCAAGCGGTGGGTAATGGGTGTAGATAAGACTGATCTGAAAGCTTATTAAGTTGTTACTCATATTTTGTATTTGAGGGCAGAGACATATACTGAAACATATTTTTCTAGTCCAAGTATTACAATGAGAGGAGTGTTGATAGTGTGAGGGATATGAACATGCATGGCTTAACCGGAAACAAAGTACATTCGTCTGGGCGGTTCTATTGTTTTTATAGTACCATTTAACCTTATTTATGGGATGTTAATATAGAAAGTGTCAGTCTGGGAAACTGGGTATGACCTTAAACCTTACAAGTATTAATGGTGATAACACACATACCTATGATGGAGGTTAAAGTTTACTTTAGATTTTGCTTGAGAGCAAGCAAAAGATAAGTGTGGGGATGTGATGGTTGGTTAATTTGTATATACTTAAGTTCGTTTTATTCTTAGTTTTAACTGTTTATTGTTGGAACTTCGATACTTCATACGTGTTTATTGGATTTCAGGATACGGATGTTAAAGTAACTAATTTGGACATGTTGAGGCACGGGATGAAGACCCGGGACGTCATCGGTATGATTCGGGTGATTTGTGATTTGTGCGGTCCAATAACCCCATCCACTATCTCGGGTAATAGGTATTGTCACACCGCCCATATAAGGCCTAGGAGTATGACCAATAGTTGGTACCATAATTGTAAATAAATCAGAGTTACGGTTTAATGCGGAAGACTTATAAAACATGTGGCTTTAAATATAATATGTACATTCACAAAAGACGGGATTAAAAGCTCCTGTTTAATGTTTGAATGATTACTTGTTTAAGTTTTACAAAACCACCATTCATTAATAATTAAGTTTTATCATACAGATCCGAGCCATCGGATATCTTGAGCATTTCGTTACTCCAAGCCCTAACCTTGATCACCTGCAAAATGTTAAGAAAATACATCAACAACGAATGCTGGTGAATATGTTGACGCTAAAATATTCTCTTTTTACTTGATTACCCCTCGAGACATAACTTAGGCCCGGCCCATCATGGCTTAAGAATAATCAAGCTATAAAACAATACAATTTATAAACTCAAGTCTCTATTCATAGCACCTAAGCAAACACCGCAACGTTCGACGTTACTTAGGCACCATAGGTATACACATGATCATTACTCCGCGCAGGCGAGCGTACTATAACCAAGTGTGGTGCGATGTGCCCACCGCATTTTACCACATATGTAAGAATCCAGACAAACGTATACTACAGCCTGAAGGCTTGGTTTTTACTTTTGTTTATAAACGTTTTAGAGACACGTAGTCTCATGTAAATCTTTTCACATAACACATTTGACTCGTTTTAAAACAAGTTTGTAAAGTTTGGGGCGTATTCACCTTTTCGATTTGGAACGGCTTCAAACACCATGCGAGGGTCTTTCCCGTTGCTATCTCGCACCTATAGTACGAGTATAACCATTTGTTAGTCGGAAATACAATCCTGCTTAAGACCTTTAGTCTTATTTTATAAACTTTACCTCGATAAACCTTTAGTTCAAAATTTCTTTTACTTTAAAACCTTTAGTTAAAAAGTAAAATTATAAACCTTTAGTTTATTAATATAATCCTCCGTTTCTTCTTCTCTAAGAAACGTATTCTTTTATTTTCTTTATTATTTAAGAATAGTTATTTATTACTTAAATAATATTTTCATAACAAAGAATTACATAAAATATAATCAAATATATATATATATATATATATATATATATATATATATATTCATTATTCTATCTTTCTCTCTTCTTTGTTATATTTCTTTTATTTTTATCGAGGTATCGAGTATAACCTCGACTTAAGGTTTAAGCCTTTATATTATTTTATTCAGGCATTATACCTACCTTTGCTCGGCTTATAACCCAAAATACTCGAGCAACACCTTTACACCTTTTCACCTTCTTGCTCCACTTCTTTTCTCGTCACTTTTCCTTAGCACGCCAATCGATGAACTAGCACGCAAATAGATGAACTCCAATATTTCACCACTTGTCGGCACGCTTTACGAAACCAATCGTCATGATGTTGGGGAATAACAAACTCCTTCTTGGTGGGTACGTCGGTGGAAAGTGGCACAAACTTCGAGGAAACGACATGGAAAACCAGGAATCGGGGCACGCTTTTCGAGGTGGATCGATAGAATGTAACTTGGGACTTAGAGAGATGTTAGAGAGAGAGTTGTATGTGTGATTTTGGTGTGAGAATGGATGATCCCGAGCTTGCTATTTATAGACAAAACTCGGCTGGGCATCGCGATACGCGATGGCCTTAAGCTGGCTCGTTGCGTATCGCGACGTAGCCTCGGCCAGTCACCCCTTAGACTTGCCACGTGTCGCCACGTGGCGATCTTTGCGCCACGTGTTGACACGTGGCACGCCACGTGCCTTGCTGACAGACAACCCACCGCGATACGCGATGGGTCTCTCTTCTGATCCATCGCGTATCGCGAAGGCTCAGGAAAATCAGAATTTTCATTTTTAACCCTATGGTTTGGATTTGACACTTTTGGTCCCTTGAATTTGGAAACTTGATGATTTGAACCCGATATTTTCACGATGTTACATCCTCCCCACCTTTAAATAAATCTCGTCCTCGAGATTGCTTCTTTAGAATAAGTGGGGTATCTCTTTTTCATTTCGGATTCAAGTTTCCAAGTATATTTGGGGCCCCTTTGGGAGTCCCATTTAACTTTCACTATCTTTATTGTTCGTCTATTTAATTTCTTTAGTTTCGAATCTTCTATTTGAATTGGTCTTTCAACAAATTTTAAGTTCTCATTTATTTCAACATCTTTTAATGGCATAGATAGAGTTTCGTCGGCCAAACAATTTCGCATATTTGAGATATGGAACATGTCGTGTATCCCTTACATTTCCTGGGGTAGTCGCAAGCGGTATGCAACAGTACCAATTCGTTCGAGTACCTCGAAGCATCCAAAGAATCGAGGACTTAGCTTTCCTTTCTTTCTGAAGCGAACGATTCCTCTCCATGGCGAGACTTTTAGATGAAATTTGTCACCAACATTAAATTCCAACGGCTTACGACGGACGTCGACGTAATTCTTTTGGCGATCACGTGCCGTCCTAAGTCGTTCTTGGTTTTTGAGAATCTTGTCGGTGGTTTCTTGGACTATATCGGGTCCAAATAATTGATTATCTCTGGTTTTAGACCATCATACGGGCGTTCTACATTTACGACCATATAACGCCTCGAATGGTGCGGCTTGAATACTCGTGTGATTGCTATTGTTATACGAGAATTCCATTAGGGGTAAATGGTCATCCCAACTTCCTCCTAAATCAATCACACAAGCCCGGAGCATATCTTCCAACGTTTGGATAGTCATTTCGCTTTTCCCATCAGTTTGTGGGTGATTGGCGGTGCTAAGGTTTAGCTTTGTGCCTAGGCTTGTTGGAAGCTTTTCCAGAAATGAGACGTAAAACAACTGTCTCGATCAAAGATTATAGATAGCGATGCTCCATGCAAAGCAACGATGTTGTTCACATAACGTGCTAATCTATCCATTGAGTATGATTCATTGATGGGTATGAAGTGAGCGGATTTTGTTAATCGATCCACGATAACCCAAATAGCATTATGTTGTCAAGTCGTTTTAGGGAGTTTGGTAATAAAATCCATAGTAATTAACTTCCACTTCCATATAGGATGTTCGGGTTGCTGAAGCAATCCCGAAGGCTTTTGGTGTTTAGCCTTGACCTTCAAACAAGTTAAACATTTCGCCACATGCGAAGCGATGTCCTTTTTCATTCCATTCCACCAGTAGTTTGGCTTGAGATTTTGATACATTTTGTCACTACCAGGGTGCATCATGTACTTGGACTTATGAGCTTCATTCAAAATTTTCTCACGCAAGTCCCCAACGATTGGTACCCAAATCCTATTACCGAGTCTAAGGATACCATCGTCACCCTTGACTAGCGAGTCAATGGTGCCGTTGCGTTTTTCGTTGGAGATTTGATTTTCATGGATCGCTTGAGTTTGAGCGGATTTGATTTGTTCGAGAAGATCAATTTGAAGTTCTAGCCTCAATGCTCGGACGCTTTTTGGTTTTTCATGTTCTTTACGACTTATGGCATCGACCACAAAATTGGCTTTGCCTTCGTGATAGACGATCTCGAAATCATAGTCATTTAAAGTTTCCATCCATCGTCTTTGTCGCATGTTAAGCTCTTTTTGATCGAAGATATGCTTTAAGCTTTTATGATCAGTGTACACAATAAATCTTACTCCATATAGATAGTGCCTCCATATCTTTAGTGCAAAGATTATGGAGCCTAACTCTAGATCGTGAGTTGTGTAGTTCTTTCCGTGCACCTTGAGTTGACGAGAGGCATAAGCGATCACTTTCTTACGTTGCATTAGTACACATCCCAAGCCGGAATGAGATGCGTCACTAAAGACAACGAAATCTTCATTACCTTCTGGAAAGGCCAGTATAGGTGCTTGGGTAAGCTTTTGCTTAAGTATATCGAACGCCTCTTGTTGTTTTATTCCCAATTCGTACTTAATGTTTTTGCGAGTTAGAGAAGTTAGGGGAACGGCTATACGAGAAAAGTTTTCAATGAATCTTCGATAATAGCCAGCCAAACCCAAGGAACTTCGAATCTCAGTTGGCGACTTTGGAATTTCCCACTTCGAGATGGCTTCGATTTTAGCGGGATCCACTTGAATACCATGGACGTTGATGACGTGCCCAAGAAATTGTACTTCGTGCAACCAGAACTCGCATTTTGAGAACTTGGCGTACAACTTTTTGGCTCTAAGTATTTCAAGTAAAGTTCGAAGGTGAATTTCATGATCAACCTTAGACTTAGAATAAATAAGTATGTCGTCGATGAATACGATAACAAATCTATCCAAGTAAGGTTTGCAGATTCATCGTATCCATGAACGCGGCTGGCGCATTAGTAAATCCAAATGGCATAAAGGTGAACTCATAACGGCCTACCTTGTTCGGAACCCAGTTTTCGGAATATCTTCGGATTGAACTTTGAGTTGATGGTAACCAGAACGAAGATCGATTTTGGAAAATAAACTAGCACCATGGAGTTGGTCAAAGAGATCATCGATTCGAGGGAGTGGATAACGATTTTTGATTGTAACTTTGTTCAATGCTCTATAATCGATACACATACGCATATATCCATCCTTCTTTTTGACAAAAAGTCTCGGCGCTCCCCATGGTGATAAACTCGGTCGAATGAAGCCTTTCTCGAGAAGCTCGTCGAGTTGTGTCTTTTGTTCTTTCATTTCAGTCGGAGCAAGACGATATGGTGCCTTTCCGATCGGAGAAGTACCAGGAATAAGATCGATCCTAAATTCTGCTTCACGATCGGGAGGAATTCCAGGAAGTTCATTAGGAAAGACATCAACAAAGTCGGAGACAATAGGTACATCCTTTATCTACTTTGGTTTGGATTCTTCAGTGACGTAGGCCATGAATGCTAAGCATCCTTGATTCAAACATTTGTTAGCCGTAGTCATGGAAATTATGCTAACTTGGCCAGCGTCTTTGTCCCCTTCAATTCGAATGGTTCTTTTATCAGGGGCTTGAAGTTCGACAGTTTTGCTATTGCAAATTATACGAGCATGGCTGTTGGATAACCAATCCATACCAAGTACAATATCGAAACCAGCAAGAGTCATTGGTAACAGTTGGATAGGCAGAATATGACTAGCTAAGAGAATTTTTCCGTTTTCAAGGGCTTCGGAGATTTTGACTATTTCGCCAATAGCAATCTCGACGCGTAGAGTTTTATTTAGTTTTGTTAAAGGTTCGTTAAATAGATTACAAAAGCTATAATCTATAAAACTCAAATTAGCACCCGAATCAAACAAAACTCTAGCATAGGTGTCGTTGACTAAAAACGTACCGGTGATAGTTTCCGGCATGTCAGCAACCTTTTTCGTGTCGAGTACGAAGACTCTTGCGTTTCCTTTCTTGTTTTGACCACTTCCACCCGCACCACCAGTCGCGGGTTTGTTCTTGGTTCACTTAAAGCTTAGATGTCCCATCTCCTTGCATTTATAACAAGTCATCTTCTTTTTCCAGCAGTCTCCCGTTGCATGACCTGGTCTTTGACATGACTCACAAACAGTTTTGGTGGAAGATGGAGAGAAGTGGCATCGACCCCTATGAAATTTTCTACAAATCTTGCATTGAGAAATTTTGGAAAAACTAGACTTGCGTTGATCGATACCCTTGCCTTTGAAGCGGGCATTTCCTCCTTTCTTTGGGTCACGAGTTATTACAATCTTCTTGTCTTCTTCTTTATTGTGGATCATTCCGCCCATCAGATAACCAAGCAATTCCATTGCGGAGTCGGTGGTTTGTGGCAAATGTGACCTTACCATGTCGCGGATTTCCCGCAACAATCCCCATTTATATCTCGTGACTTTGTTGGATTCAGGGTTAACCAGCTGGGGAACTAGGCAACATTATTCATGAAATTTGGTGTTATATTCGCTGAGATTTGTTCTTATGACCTTATTATTAAGAAATTTAGTTTGAATATGGTCAGTCTCGTGCATAGGACAAAATTTCGCCATCAGCATTTCTTTGAATTCTTCCCATGAAAGATTATACAACGTTTGTCATACTTTGCTCATGATCATCGTGTTCCACCACTCTAACACTTCACCTTTGAACATCTGGGCTGAGTATTGAATCTTTTCTTGATCAGAACATTTGCTTATAATAACTATCGATTCCATCTCTTCTAACCACCTCACAGTCTAAATGGCTCCCTTGTCACCATGAAACTCTTTGGGTCCAAAATACTTAAAATCCTTGAATGAACAACCACTTGTTTTCAATTTCTTAAACTCTTGCCTAACTCCACCATCGGAATTTGACTCGTGAACACTTTCTTCTACATGTGATGGTTTTGGTCGAGATTTAACGGACTTACGGGAGAGTTCAACGGATTGAGAATGTTTAGATTGTGATCTAGCTTCGGATTCAGCCTTAACAGCTTCTTTTATCAATTTCTGTATTTGATTCATGTATTTATCGGGAATGGGTTCTTCTTGTTCTTTCTCGGGGTCTTTCTACTTTTCTTTTCGATTATCAGCATCTTTTCGAGATTTTTCAATGTTATTACTTTGTTGAGACATTTATTCTTTTTCTTTTTCAACTTTTCTTTTTATCTGAAATTTTAACAAATTTCTTTCTTTAAACAAATATTTTATTTATTCAACATATGTATATATCGTATATGATATATACATAGATTATTACATTACACAAACATATATATACATCCATATTCGATGTATATTTTATTCTTATCCATACATAACACATATATCACACAAGGTTACATTTAACACACATACATCCTTTCCATCACTCATCTTTCAATCCTTCATAAACTTTCTCACAACCTTGGTCAATTTGTTACATTTCCGAAGAAGCTTGTCTCCTATCTTCTTCTTTTTCTTCTCATCTACCGATATCTTCTTTCTCAATTCATCAGTTTCATGCAAGGTTCAATCCAGGTGTGCTTCCTGTGACTGAGGAATCTCTTTCGGATATCCGTATCTTGGCGGTGGGTCGCGGTAACCCATCATCACTACGTTATAATGGTTCTTTGGATCTGGATACGGAGATGCGGTCACATCGGATGAGTAGTTGAAGAACGCCTCGGCAGCTTTTTTTTGTTGGCGGATTTCATCCGCTTGTTCCTCCTCCGTTGGGATTATGCCTTGATAGGGTGGGAAGCTTGATGATTCTTTGTTTCTCAGTTCCTCAAGGTATTGTACATAATGATCAACGGTGCCATAACATGGGTTTTGGGGAGAGAGTGATTTATCCATTGGGGTTGACACTTCATTTGGGTTCTCAGGGTATTCCTCTTCCAGATCCTCCTTGGATTCTTCCTTCAGATCCTCTTCTTCCTTGGGTTCTTCTTCCTCCGTTAATTGAACAGTCTCTTTCATAATCGGGGGCATTCGGAAACTCTCATAGGGCATTATTACTCTGATATTGGGCTTGCGGGATGGTCCTTCACCATTGTTGGGACGGGAATCAACTGAGTCAAAGGCAGAGCTTCCAGTGTGCCATCTCGTTGGTCAAAATGGCATTGCATCCAGTCAGATGAGGGAGAACTTGGTTCCTCCTTGATTGGTCGGCTGGAGAGGAAGGCGTATGAAGGGTAAGGGTTTGGAGGTAGATATGTAGGAACTCCAGTTGGGTAATACGGTGGTACTTTGGATGGTTGATATGTTGGGATCTCAGATGGGTTATATGTTGGAACTTCGGATGAATGGTACATGGGTATTCTTGGCGGATGGTAACTTGAATGCCTCGACGCTTGATATCCTTGCCATGGTGTATCGTCGGGTAGATTGATCGGATTTTGTTCAGTACTGGGAAATTGAAATGGTTTGGTTAGGTCATGTTCCACGTCTTCATCGAAAAATGCTTCATAATAGTCTTCACTCATATTTCTTTGGGTAGAGGTTCAGTAGTTCCAGCCTCCTTTGCTTTACGTACATAGTTCTCCATCATGTTCTCGAATGACATCTAATATTTTGGGTGGTTTAGAGTGAGGAGGGAAAGAAAAGGTTTACCAGCTTATCTTATCCCTATTTCAACTAAAACAAGTAATGAAAATATTTTCCTATACTTGGATCGAAGCTTAGGTATTATCTTATAATACCTAATTCGCTAAGATCGATTGCTATGATACCAACCTGTCACACCCTCATATAAGGCCTGGGAGTATGACCAACAGTTGGTACCATAATTGTAAATAAATCAGAGTTACGGTTTAATGCGGAAGACTTATAAAACATGTGACTTTAAATATAATATTTACATTCACAAAAGATGGGATTAAAAGCTCCCGTTTAATGTTTAAAAGATTACTTGTTTAAGTTTTACAAAACCACCATTCATTAATAATTAAGTTTTATCAAAAAGATCCAAGCCATCGGATATCTTGAGCACTTCGTTACTCCAAGCCCTAACCTTGATCACCTATAAAATGTTATGAAAATACGTCAGCAACGAATGCTGGTGAATATGCTGACGCTAAAATATTTTCTTTTATTTGATTACCCCTCTTGACATAACTTAGGTCCGGCCCATCGTGACTTAGGAATAATCAAGCTATAAAACAATACAATTTATAAACTCAAGTCTCTACTCATAGCACCTCAGCAAACACCGCAGCGTTCAACATTACTTAGGCACCATAGGTATACACATGGTCATTACTCCCCGCATGCGAGCGTACTATAACAAAGTGTGGTGAGATGTGCCCACCGCATTTTACCACATATGTAAGGATCCAGACAAACGTATACTACAGCCTGAAGGCTTGGTTTTTACTTTTGTTTATAAACGTTTTAGAGACACGTAGTCTCATGTAAATCTTTTCACATAACACATTTGACTCGTTTTAAAACAAGTTTGTAAAGTTTGGGGCGTATTCACCTTTTCGATTTGGATCGGCTTCAAACACCGTCCGAGGGTCTTTCCCGTTGCTATCTTGCACCTATAGTACGAGTATAACCATTTGTTAGTCAGATATACAATCCGGCTTAAGAACTTTAGTCTTATTTTATAAACTTTACCTAGATGAACCTTTAGTTCAAAATCTCTTTTAATTTAAAACCTTTAGTTAAAAAGTAAAACACTACGTGAATATCGACTTTTAGCCACACATGTGGTCTGGGCGATTTGCCACACTTCGGCTTAAATGTGTGGCTAAAAGGTCTTTGACCATGTTTGAAAACCTTCCAGAATGTTTTCGCCACACATGTTATTCTTCATGTGACCATTCTATACCTACTCAGATACTTTTCGCCACACTTTGAAAAAATCTGTGACAAAATCTAGCCACATTATAAAAACGTGTGGCGAAATGTGACCTACAGTCATAGTTTGTTTTATCTTTGATACATGTGACCAAAAACACATGCATTAGCCACAAACTGTGATATTTAACTAGCCACGTGTTTTAATAATGTGGCCAAATGTGACGAACGGCTACTGTATTGATAAGAGATGTGTCTAAAAGGTAAAAGATATAGCCACTTATATTACGTTGTGTGGCCTAATGTCACATTTCTTAGGCACATTTTTAATAATGTGGCGAAATATGACGAACAACAATTGTATTTATTAGTAATGTGGCTAAAACGCTTAAAATATATGGCCACTTATATGAGGTTGTGTGACCAAAGAGTAGTTTAGTTTTATATGGCTAAAACGCTTTATTTTTCCTAAGTATCATCACCTTCACCTCTTCCCAATTACAAACCTAATCTATAAACATCGATTGAAGCTTATTACTCTTCTTCATCACTTTGATTCTTGCTCCAAACTTCATCAACCATCCTGCGATCAAATCTAACAGGGGTTTTCAACATGATTAATTAGAACCCTGGAGATGTCAAAAAATGTTACGGTTTGAGTTTTGTTGAGATCAGTTGGTTGACAGATTCGTTCTCGTTTATTTATTGGTCTGTAACTTGATGTTAAACAACGATTATGTAACATCCCAAATTTCAAGATTTTTATAAATATGGATTTTAAACCAAAGAGGGGTCAAAGAGGAAATAAAACAAAAGGGTGGGTGATGTATATTTTTGGATGTTCTAGATGTGTGTGTGGACAGAAGAAGAAAACAAGAAAGAAGAAGAGGACGAGCAAAAAGGAGAACAGATGATTTCACTTCTCAAATTGATTATCAAATCGAGCATTAGAAAATACATAATCATCGTCTAGTAGATCGATTATTGGGTAAGTGTTTCTAACCCTAAAGTTGGGGCTTTGTTATCTACACTTCATGCATGATGATCTAGTACGTGTTTTATGTGATTATTGATGAACTGATAGTGATAATATTGATTTAGTGATCTATTACTAGTTATGATTGTTGATTCTATCATAGTAGTGTCAAACTGTGTTCAAGAGTATACCATATTTGATGAACACAGTTGATAAATTAGAGATCCTTTATGGATGTGGTTATATGATTATAATATGTACACATAAGTTGATTGTTGTAATGCATCAAACATAAGAGGTCATTGTTAAAATGTGTGAGCAAATAGGCATTTCAGATCGTGCGTAGAGATTTAAAGTAATGATTTCAAATGAGTGCACACAAGGTGTTTGTGAAAATGTCTCAACCAACAAGGAATTAAAAGAGTTGTTAAGATGTGAAATTCATATTACTGCTGTCAATAAAGTTCGTATAAAATCATAGAAAAATCAGGTGAATGTGTATTATACATGCTTGAAAACCTCTTTTGATGTACTAGGTTTCATCTTTGAACACGATAAGCTAATTCAGACTTACAACAGATCAAAACAGTAGATTAAAATGATGACAGCATGTTGTTTGAAGTTAAATTATGTTGATTACCTGTTCTTTGAATAATCATATAAAATCGTATAAAAATCCGAGAAAGATGTATTTTATATTCTTGAAAAGCTCATTAAGTCTACTACGTTTTATATGAGAACATGAAAAGCTGTTTCGGATGAAATATTGTTCAAAACAGTTAGTTTCTAGAGCAATACAGCAGATTCAGCATACTGTTTTGACAGAAAATAGGTTGCTGGCCTGTTTTGCTAAAAATCACATATAATAAACCGTAGCTCCGAAAAAGGTGAACTTTATATGCTTGGAAACCTCTGTGATTTTACTACATTTTACTTTTGAGCATATTAAGTTAGTTCTGGCTTTAACTGGTCAAAAGTTGAGGTGAATAGGTACTGCACAAAAGGTGCAGTACTGAAAATAGTTTTTTTTTCATAATAATAAATGGTGTGTGCACTTGTTTAGAAGAGATTATGACATAACTGCTTTAATGTAAATTAATGCCATAATGTATGAAGTTGCTAAGTAGAGCCTAGTCGTATATGTACTGAGTTAAACGTTAAAATGGGGGAAGTGGATAAATGACTTGAAAATGTTTAACTGATAACTTGATGAACACATTGATGATTCTTGGCTTGTTAATTATTCGGTATGAATGAGAGTGGTATGAAAATATAAAGAATACTAATGCCGAGTGTCCACATTATGTATTCTAATTTGTTGAAAGTTGACTTTAACAAGCTAGGTATGTTGAAGCTTGGAAGCCAACGAGTCAAATGGACGAAGTGTAATCAAGCTCCTACGAACAAAGGTAAGTTTATCTTACATCTATTTTAAGAAGTTACAAATCTTATTAGTATGTTTTGATTTATTATGACTATCAAATGGATACGGGCCGCCTTGACCCATTAATTGCAAGTTGATTCTTTTGACTATACTTAGTGCGTACTGGTTGTTTTAACTCGTTATAGTTTGAAGTTTACCCTACCAAAGGTCTAAGGGGGAATTACTCGTGTCTAGAATACAAATAGTACTAGAATTGTGTAGTACGGTTTGATTTGGGTTTCGGACCAGCTTGTCGATTATAATAATAATATAGTAACTAGATGAAGATTTGACTCGTTGGTGAATATTAAATTAGTTGCATGATTTAATTAGAGAAATGATTCGCTAAGTTGTTTAGATGGGTTGTAAATAATATGTTGAAAAGTTGTAACCGTTTCTAAAGTTGAATTTTAGTTGAGACGTGAAATAGCATTAAGATTAATTTAAATGGGTTGTAATTATGTTGATGGGTTATAATCATGCTGATTAGAAACAGGTACGCGAATCTTATGATCAATCGGGCGAGTTAAGATACATAATAAATTGAATATTTGGAGTTGCATAACGGTAGCCGGCGTAGACTACGCTGGACCTGGTTTGGCTTAATATTTTGACTAATGTTACTCCGGGTTTAATATCTTATTTATTTATAATATTTAAATATTGGCAATAACTAATATTTGTATTGGATTGCTTTAGGCGAAGCCCACAAATGGAAGCGAAAAGCCGAAGATCAAGTGCTCGGATTTGGACACCAATACACATCAAAGTGCAAGTTTCTACTATTGATAATGAATTATGAATAAGTTTTAAAATATGTACTATCTTTGATTAAAAGACAAGTTCCCACGGATATTATACGTGATGTTTGGATATTATACGTGATGTGTGGATACATGTTAGGACTTTTGGTACTGTTGACATTACTTATTATCACCAACGATTTTTTTTAATTGGTCGTTCTGACCCTGACCCGTTCCGACCCATAACCCATTTCGACCAACCCAACCCATTTGTCACCCCTATGTTTAATGTATATTGATGGGTTAGGCGAATTGTACCTCTTAAGACACAATTTAAAAAAATATTCAAAAATAATAATAAAAAAATCATAAGTCAAATTATAAATAAAAAACAGAAAAAGAAAAAAAAAACAAAAACATTTCCTCCGTTGTCCTTGTTAAAAAAAATCGACCCGAAACCCGTTTTGACCCGTTCCGACCTTGACCTATTTTGACCCGGACCCGTTATGACCCGAACCTTTTTACCCTGATCCATTCCGACCATAACCATAACAACCCCTTTTTTTAATTGACCCATTTCGACCCATACCCCGTTCCGACCCATAACTCGTTTCGACCCAACCCAACCCATTTTCCACCCCTATGTTTAATGTATATTGACGGGTTATGCGAGTTGTACATCTTAAGACACAATTTAAAATTATATGCATAATGGGCAATTAGAGATTTCAAGGCCCAATATGATCCATTAGGACATGTATGAGTTGTTTTTGTGTATTATGGTCTAATATGACTCCCTATAACCCGATATAACCCTTAAATATCTAATGTTACATATCACATGCCATAATAGACCACTAAGAGATTTCAAGCCCTAATATGACCCATTAGAACGACTATGACATGAAAAGGGCTATAATGGGCCACTAACACCAACAAGGCCCAATAAAACCTATGATGAAAGTATCACATGTTATCGGCCATTAACATCTAACTATGACTAATGACATTTCTATACAACATTTTTAGAGAAGCTATGATGTGATAAAGGCTATAATGGGCCACAAACACCAGTTAAGGTCCAATAAGGCCCATTGATGAAAGTAAGACATTTTGTTGGGCCTTAATCAAACTATGACTCACTAATCTCATATTCAACCCTTTTAGAGAAACTATGATATGATAGAGACTACAATGGGTCACTAACAACAATCAAGGCCCAAGACGGCCCATTAATGCAAAGTATGACGACCAACTATGCCCATGGCTCACTACACTCATATACAACCCTCTTGTAGAAACAGGGACATGATAGATGCTATAATGGCCACTAGTACCATTCAAGGCCCATTGATGAATGTATGACATGTTTTGGGCATTAACATCTAAGTATGACTAATGATAGTCATATACAAACTTTTTAAAGCAACTATGACGTAACCAAGGGACACTAATATCTAACTATGAGTCTATGACTAATGATAGCCAAATAAGGCCTATTGACGAAAGTATGGTGTGTTTCTGGCGTTAACACCTAACCATGACTAATGACATTCCTATACAACTCTTTTAGAACAACTGTGACATGATAGATGTTATAATGAGACACTAACACCGATCAAGAACTAGTATGACCCACTAATAAGCGTATGGATTATTATTGGGCGTTAACACTGATTACTACACTCTTATACAACTCTTTTATAGCAACTATAAATATCACTTTTATTTATTTTATATGGTTTTATATTTAAAATACAATTTGTTATATTATTTAAGGTTTAATTAGTTGTTATATATATATACACACACACACACACTAACAACTCTTTATTTTAATTAAAAATAAAAAATATTTAATTTTATTTATTTCCTATTAATTTACTTCTCTCAAAATTTCAAATTAAATTCACCCCCTCTTTTCTTTAAAATATTTTGAATTACCCTCACATTCTTAAATCTAATTTCAAATTAACCTACTTTTTTTTCTATCTCTTCATTACTTCTTATTCTTCTTCTTCTTCATCTCTCTACACCCACCATCTTTCATCTTTAATGCTCTAACTCACTCAATTTTTAACCAAATCCTTTGATTCTGGGCTCTAATCTTATTATTTTTGCGAGAGGAATTCACGTATGGTGTCGGTTTCTATCAATTCTATCTCGATTTTTGCCGGATTCGTGTTGAGTGTGAAGAACCCTAAGAACCAAGTTTGGGGATTTTAAATTTTAAGTGTTACTTCTTGTAATTGAAGCTTAGTACATCTTCTTTCATCGCTAAAAAGGTATGTATTTCACTTGTAATTGAAGCTTAGTACATCTTCTTTCATTGCTGACAGATTCGTTTTTGTTTATTTATTGGTATGTAACTTGATGTTAAACGATGATTATTGAACGATTGTTTATTCTATGATATAGTACTGTGAGTCTAGTTTCCAGAAAGGTAAAGTTTGTAATTTTTGGACGAGTTTTGAATCGTTTTTATAATTTTACAAAAACACTGGTCAAAGCTGATTTGGGAAGTTATATTCTGGTCTGTCTTTCCGACACCATAACTCCCTAATGACAAAACCAAACGGGTTTGTTCAAGTTCTGAAAATTAGTATTATGAGCTTTGAAGACAATCCAATTGGTCTTGCACAATTTGGATTAATGAGTTGATAGAACCATTAAAAAATGTTTGTTGTGCAATCCGCTGAATTGTTGGAATATATATTTAATGCTTGAATTATTGTGAGTTGTGTATGCATGAGAAAAATATAATAAAAATTTCTTGAGAAACCTAATTCAAATATTCTACTTTGATAAATTTTGTAGAATTTATACTTCATCTTTTCATAGTGAATAAAATCAGTTTGTACATGTTATAATCTGTCTCGTGAACTAAGTGATCATAAGTTAAGTTGTATGATAAATGTTTGGTTGATTTGCCATGATACGATGTGTGAATACATGTTAGGACTTTTTAGTACAGTTGTCTAATGTGATTGTGCATGAAGTTCGTTGTGCTATGCGTCGATTCAAGTTTTTATTTTTATATTTTTCTCTATATATGTATCATATATTTTTCTCTCTTTATAGGGTTGGAACACAGAAAAATGGCTAAAGAAGTCCGCGAGAGGGAGAGACAACAGCACGAAAGAGGGTAATGATGGCAGTATATCTCAGCATACGGGCCGTTCAATAGGGTTTGATGAGCATCGTATCCGCTTGGTAAGCTAGTTTTATTTGTAAATTCAATATTAAAAAATTAGGTCAAAAATTATAATTGTTTGTGCTTTAACGTTTATTACATTACTTCTTATTAGGAAAAAGAACATGGTCGAAAAGTTAAGTGGATTGAAGTATTCTCAGATATCCACCTCGGCAAAGAAAGCAAGAAAAAGTATTGGGTGGGCAAGCTCAACATTAATAGCCTTGTTGGATTTGATTTTTGTACGGAAAAGTCAGAACACGCATTTGTAAGTTATCTTTATCATTTTTTGTTTTGTTATATAATTAGGTATAACATATCAACCAGGGGGCGAGCAAATGAAATAGACCGTTTCATATTTCATATACATGTGGTAACATAAAAACTACTAACACTATAATTTAATATACATGTGGTATACTCATAAACGGGTTGGTTCTGTTTATAACTAAAAATTTAAATGAAAATTACATACTGATTTTGTGGGTGTAATATATAAACGGGTTGGTTCGGGTTCAGGTCCATGAAACCAAACCGGAACCAAACCGTTAGTAACGGTTTGGTTTGGTTCGGTTTAAAAGTTATACGGTTTGGTTTTGGTTTACATAAATTAAAACCGTTACCAACGGTTTGGTTTATAGTTTGATGAAAAACCGCGAAAACCGGACCGTGAACACCCCTACTTGGCTTTGAGGTTTCGCCTTACATTAACCCTTTGTTAGTTATGATGTTAATATTTTTAACAATTTTATGTTCGAAAAGTTAGAGCCGAAATGGAAAAAGAACTAGAAAATGAAAGGAAGTCAAGAAACGAGTTGGAAGAACGAGCAACGAATGGAACAAATGGAAAAAGAACGTAAGGAAAATGAAGAAAGGAGGCAAAAACAATCTAATGAGCTTATGAGAAAGTTTAAGGTCGGTAGTAATTAGTAGTAGTTTCAAATATTTTGAATTTATAACTTATTAGTGAATGTTTGGTAATGTAAACCTGTTTTGAATTTAAGTTGTTGGGTTTGTTAAACTTATGCAAAAACATGTTTTGAATTTATGCTAATGTGTTTAGTTACATTTTTAGCCACATTGACAATAACCTCCAGTGTCTATATGATATGATTGTCCACACAATACATCACTATGTGTGACGAAAAGTTTGACATTAGCCACACTTTAAATTAGGAAAAGCATTATGTGTGACAAACGGTAAGACAATAGCCACACCACAAACTACAAAAGAGTGTTTGACTAGCAAGTTCACATTTTTAGCCACATTGACAATAAACTCCAGTGTCTATAAGATATGATTAGCCACACAGTACCTCACTATGTGTGACGAAAAGTTTGACAATAACCACACTTTAAATTACGAATAGCATTATGTGTGACAAACGGTAAGACAATGGCCACACCACAAACTACAAAAGAGTTTTTGACTTGCAAGTTCACATTTTTAGCCACATTGACAATAACTCCAGTGTCTATATGATATGATTAGCCACACAGTACTTCACTATGTGTGACAAAAAGTTTGACAATAGCCGCACTTTAAATTAAGAAAAGCATTATATGTGACAAACGGTAAGACAATAGCCACACTATAATCTACAAAGGAGTGTTTGAGTGGCAAGTACACATATTTACCCACTTTTAATGTGATATCCAGTGTCTATATCATATAATTAGCCACTGTATTATTAAATTTAAGTGGCCATTTCTTTGCTATATCCACACGGTATATGTCACAATGCAAGCTTAACACAACCCTATTGGCCACATTATTATAAAATTCATGTGGCTGAAACATTAATTCATGTGGCTCTATACGTGCAATGGTCACTCATAGTAAATAGTCATGTGGCCATTTTCTGCCGTTTAGCCACACTTATTGGAGAGGCTTCTTGATGGACAGCAACTAATGCATGTACCCTTTAGCCACACTTATTACCACATAAGGCCACTAAAAACTGTGTGTGGCCATATCATACCCACGGTGTCGCAACCTTTGGCCACATATGACCTGAACTAAATGTGTGTAGCTAAAGTCCTACGGCCACACTTTTTTCGTGTGGCCGAAGGTCAATTTTCATGTAGTGAAATTATAAACCTTTAGTGTATTTATAAAATCCTCCGTTTCTTCTTCTCTAAGAAACGTATTCTTTTCTTTTCTTTATTATTTAAGAATAGTTATTTATTACTTAAATAATATTTTCATAATATATTCATTATTCTATCTTTCTCTTTTCTTTGTTATATTTCTTTTATTTTTATCGAGGTATCGAGTATAACCTTGACTTAAGGTTTAAGCCTTTATAATATATTATTATTATTTTATTCGGGCATTATGCCTACCTTTGCTCGGATTATAACCCTAAATACTCGAGCAGCACCTTAACACCTTTTCACCTTCTTGCTCCACTTCTTTTCTCGTCACTTTTCCTTAGCACGCCAATCGATGAACTAGCACGCAAATCGATGAACTCTAATATTTCACCACTTGTCGGCACGCTTTACAAAACCAATCGTCATGATGTTGGGGAATAACAAACTCCTTCTTGGTGGGTACGTCGGTGGAAAGTGGCACAAACTTCGAGGAAATAACACGAAAAACGAGGAATCGGGGCACACTTTTCGATGTGGATCGATAGAATTGAACTTGGGACTTAAAGAGATGTTAAAGAGAGAGTTGTATGTGTGATTTTGGTGTGAGAATGGATGATCGAAAAGCTGGCTCGTCGCGTATCACGACGTAGCCTCGGCTAGTCACCCCTTAGACTTTCCACGTGTCGCCACGTGGCGAGCGTTGCACCACGTGTCAACACGTGGCGAACGACGTGCCAAATGTGGCCACGTGGCACGCCACGTGCCTCGCTGTCAGACAACCAATCGAGATACGCGATGGGTCTCTCTTCTGATCCATCGCGTATCACGATGGGTCAGGAAAATCAGAATTTTCATTTTTAACCCTAAGGTTTGGATTTAACACTTTTGGTCCCTTGACTTTGGAAACTTGATGATTTGAACCTGATATTTTCACGATGTTACACGTATGTCTTTTTTATTATAGACGATTACTCACGATATATGTAGAAGTTTTTATTGAAAGAAAAAGGTGAAGCGTTTGAAAGTTTTAAGAGGTTTAAAGCCCTAATCGAGACACAGGCGGGTTTACCAATGAAAACTCTTCGAACTGATAGGGGAGGATAAATCACTTCACGTAATTTCAATCGGTTCTGCGATGAAAGTGTAATTATTTGGCATTTAACCACCCGTACACGCCACAACAAATGGCGTGGTAAAAAGGTGAAACCGAACTTTAATGGGATGGTGCGGGGTATTCTAAAGGCGCTGAATTATATGTGGGGAGAAGCGGCCCGATATTCAACCTTTTTAATCAATCGGGTCCCAACCCGGGCCTTGGTTAATCAAAATTCATATGAACGGTTCAAGAAAAAGAAACCAATTATTAAACATGTTTGAGTATTCGGTTGCATGGTGTATGCTAAAGTGGATAGTGTACATCTAAAGAAACTTGTTATTAGTCAGGACGTTGTGGTTGACAAAAACAAATGGTGGAATTGGGTAAAGAATGTCGAGAAGAATGACTACAAGTCGGGTATGTTTATAATTGATTGGGAGGGTGTGGTTGATAATGGAACTGGTTAAATCGAACCCACTATTGAAGAAACGTCTAGAAGCAACCCGGGTAGCCCAAGCTCTGAACCTACATCATCGGTTCAACCCGAGTCCAACGACTCAGCCAAACCAAGTCATATCGGGCCTAATTCCTCAACTCGCTCTCAAGTTCAGTCGACGAGTAATGGGTCACTGATGTGCGAAAATATATATATAAATAAAACACAAGTCGCAACTATGCTTTAAAAACCAAACAATCTATCCTAGTTCACACAAACGGCAAGTGTACCGGTCGCGTATAGCACAGATGAGGAAAGTCCGGATATCGAACTCGAAGACACGTGAAAATGTTTATAATTACTAAACTCTAACCAAGACTCACCAAAATATTTAATTGATTTATTTTAGAATTTATTTAACTACTTAACTTAACTGAATGAAAACTTTTGACAAAACTTTGAAAACTTTGGTTTAAATTCAATGAATAAAAACGTCTACCTAGGAATGAATCATGTTGATAGAAATAACAAGACAACGGATTGAAAATATTCACGACACCGGTTATAAAAGATGACACAATTAAAACTTGTTTAAGAAAGTCAAATTACCTCTCAGTCTCTCTAACAAACTCCAACTTATTTTAATTGATTTTAAAGAATAAACCGGAAAAACAATTATTAACGTGTTCAAATGTCGACTCTCCTCTCGGTCTCATCGACACACTATCCTAATGGAGACAAATACTAGGTCACCAAGGATAGAGGAACAATTTAACTTAACCCAAATTAAACCAACTAATTGCACATAAACACTCAAACTTGACAAGACAAAAACCCGCTCTCGCGCGGTCTTAATTCTAACTAGTAAAAGCAACGAGACAATATTACTTCTTATCACCTCTCGGTCTCAAAGAAGGTGTATTTTAACTTATTTTAGATGATTTATATTAACCACTTATCCCTACGGTTGTACACCCCGCAAATAAACCCTAAACACCAAGTCAAGAGTCTAACAAGCAATCAATTAATCAAAACCAATTCAATTAACTAATGCAAGAGGATTATAATAATAAAACATAAAACACAGCCATCACACACAATCTAATTTATGGTTTAGTTAAACTTTACATCAATAATTCAAGTCTTGAACATTAACAATCCATTATACAAGTCTAAACTATTCAACAATCATCTATCCTAGGTAGAACAAGCAAGTTTAGCTTAACAAAACTTTTGGACAGCCATGTATACTTAAGAAAAACATCATAAACATCATCATAAACATAATCAAACTCATTCAAGATTCAAACACAATCAATAACAAGTCAAACTATTAATCACTTGCAAAACAGTCCAAAGTAAAAGACTAATTCAACAAAGTTAGGGTTCTTGAACAATAACCAAAGATTAGAGATGATTACTTAGGGTTTATGGCTGAATTAATGGATGTATAAGACTCCTAGTAGCTGCACAAGATCCTCCTTGATGTTCCTCTTCCTCTCCAGCCGTTACAGACACCTCAGCCGCCGCCTTTCTTCTTTTTTTTCTTTCCCTTTTGGCTGCTGAGTTCCGATCGGAACCTGCTAGGGTTTTAGGGTTTTTTAATTTCGGGTTTCTTGGCTTTCTAATGACTTATTTCCCCAATAATTAACTTCATATAATATTATAAAAGGCTTCTAAGATGTGGGCTTGGGTCGGGCCTTGACTTATAAGTTTGAAAGTTGACCAATTAAGCCCCTAAACTCTTCAATTTTAACTCTTTTTTCCACCAAACCTCATAACCTACAAGTAAACAATTAACTTTGTAAAATCAAGCATAAACAAACCATAAAACTTAATAATTAAACTAAAAAGCAATTAAAACATGATAAAAATGATACGGAAAGTAAATGTGTTTTACAACACATCAGTCACAGGATTATTCGGGTGAAAATGAGGCCAAACGGGTCTAATACATTCAACCCGAGTCCGGTTTTACCTATAAGATTACAGTAAGTTTATGTGTCACATGTTGAATCTGACTATGAGCAATTGCTTCTTACATAAAGTGGTGAACCGAGTAGCTATTTTGAGGCTATGTCGAACCAAGAATGGGTATGTGCTATGAATACCGAGATAGATTCGATAAACAAGAATGAAACATGGAGGTTAGTCGAACTTCCAAAGGGTGCAAAATGTATCGGGTTGAAGTGGGTTTCCAAAATCAAATGAAATGCGGATGGAACGATAAACAATTACAAAGCTCGGTTGGTGGCAAAGGGTTACGTGCAACAACCAGGGATTGACTTTGATGATGTTTTCGCTCTGGTAGCCCGAATCAAGACCGTTCGGCTACTAATAGCATTGACAACATCTAACGGGTGGGAAATCCACCATCTTGATGTAAAAACGACTTTTCTACATGGTGAATTGGAAGAAGTTGTGTCCGTCTCACAACCCGAAGGATACGAGAAAAAAGGCGAGAAGGCAAAAGTTTACATGTTGTCAAAGGCCTTGTACGGGTTAAGGCAAGCTCCCCAAGCTTGGAACACAATGCTCGATAACATCCTACGAGACATGAAGTTTTAAAAATGTTCCAAGGAACAATTGGTTTACCGAAAGACTGATGGGAAACATTTTTTTGATCGTAGCCATGTATGTGAATGATTTATTTGTGACAGGTACAAGCTCGAGTATAATTTCCGATTTCAAAAAGGGTATGTTGACCAAGTTTGAGATGTCGGATCTCGGGAAGTTAACCTACTATCTCGGAATCTAAGTATTTCAACGAGAGGATGGGATAGTAATTACACAAGAAAGATACGCCAAAATAATTCTAAAAAAGACCGGTATGCAAAACTGTAGTTCGTCTCAAGTCCCGATGGATCATGGTGTGAAATACTCAAAAGCCGAGAACGAATTCGTACTCGACGCAACTGAGTATCGCAAGGTGGTGGGTTGCTTATAGTGATTATTACACACTCGTCCGGATATGGCATACTCTGTTGGTATTGTTATTCGATATATGCAAAGCCCACGAGAATCTCATGGTATGGAAATACGACACCTATTGATATATTTGAAGAAAAAGACGAGTTTCGGGATCAAGTACGGGAAGAATGGGTCCAAACGACTTGTAGGTTATAGTGATATTAGTCACAACATAGATGAGGATGATGATAGAAGTACCACGGGGCACGCGTTTTATTACGGGCAATCTCCAATTACATGGTGCTCACAAAAGCGACAGTTGCATTCTCATCGTGTGAAGCCAAGTACATGGAGGCTTCAGCATCCTCATGTGAAGTTGTATGGCTCCGAGAGTTATTGAGCGAGTTGACTGGAGAAGCATTGCAGAAAGTTGTGTTGAAAGTTGGTAACTCGTCCACAATAGCCCTTGTGAAAAATCTGGTTTTTCACAATCGAACAAAGCATATAAAGTCTCGCTTTCATTTTATCCGATATTGCTACAAAGACAACGAGGTCGATGTTGAGCACATTAGTGGGAGAGAGCAACGCCAATATCCTCACTAAAGCACTCGCAAGAATCAAGTTCACGGAGATGCGCGGGTTACTTGGAGTTGAAGACCTTTCTAATCCGAATCAGAAATTGGGGGGGGGGGGTGAATGATGGATTAATTTCTATTCCAGATCACAAGTCGGTGAACAGGGCCTAAGAGGTTTTAACCGTTCAGTTAAAGTATAAGGGTATTATGAAACATTCTTCCATTTGCTTGGTGGCCAAGTTCACCTTGTTGGCCAAGTTGACCTTGTTACCCAAGTTCACCTTGGTGGCCAAGTTGAGTGGTGGACACATATTATGCTTGATGACCAAGTTGGGTTACTAGTATAAATACATGTACAAAGTTAGTGTTAGCAGCAGCAGCAACAACAACAACGACAATAACAACAACAACTACTACCACCACCAAAGATATTGTAATCAATTTTTTGAGTTATATTATATGTCGGTTGTTTCAAAGTTGTGCGTTAATTATCGTTTATCATTCTTGACAAATACTCTACATGTTACTGCTCGATCATGCTAATCTAACTTGACCATGTTCGAAAGGCGGTCGTGTCCCAAAGTAGCCCAAGAAATCATGAGAACTCATGACATATTGTGTTTTCCGGCCTGCCAGGATCCAAATTGGCGGAAAAATATCCTTATGATACTAATATCGTTAGTGTTCCCCTTACAGGCTACACTGGATACGGCTAAATATTATATTGGTGTTGCAGCTGCTCAGCACTAAGATGTTTCGGATCTTCCAATTCGTATGAGAAGAAGAAAAAACCATTGTGTTAATAAGTGTAATGGATTCAAACCACAAACTGTGAATCTAAGCGACTTGTTTGTGACGTACACGAACAACGTGAAATGTCGGATGGTGCTAGGGCAGAAGTACAGTGGTGACGAGGAGACCAGAAAAAAGTTCAAGCAGCTTTTACGAACTTCCTTTTCGTGTTGGGTGCTTTTAATGTTGGCGACTTAATATCCTACCTTGCGAAGGTTGACCAAGTCAACGACTTCGATCACAAAGTTGTAAGAATCGCTAGAGAAATGGACAAGTTTGTAGAGGGAGTTATTGAAGAGAGTAAGAAGAGCTACAAACTTTGTCGATATCATGCTCAAGATACAAAAGAGATGGATCAATAAGACTAACATAAAATATCTTTTTTAGAAGTGTATATAGTTGACACAACCGGCACCGTACTATAATAGGGTGATGGTTGAACTTATCAAACATCCGTGTGTCATGAAGAAAGCCCACGACAGTGGTGGATCCATATAGTTTTTCAAATGGATTAATTGTTTTTAGATACTCAAGTTTTATAAGACTGAACATAAATATTTTGGGTCTATTCAACGATTCGAGTCGGATAAAGTTCATCAAATAATAAAAATACAATACAAAAATAAAAAAAAATAAACAACACATCATTAGAATATAAAAAACACAAATGCAGGTAACACACACATATAATGTTAGAAATTTCCTTTGAACTATTTAAAGTTTAGACAAGACTCAAAAACCAACTCTAAGATGATCCAGAGGACCGAAATTTCCAATGAGAACGATCAAAAACCTCAAACTATAAAATTATAAAAACGAAGCAAATTGCAAGAAGTGCAAGAAAAACACCTATATTACTAACAAACATATATGAACAAAGTTAGTTTATATCATAGTTATTAGCAACCGAATATTTGTCAATATTGTATTATATTATGTCCTTATTTGTATCCTAAATCTTTGACACAATTATTGTTATGTACCTATATATATATTATGGAGTGGTGAATAGAAAGGCATAGAGCATTTTCTTTTTACACTAACCCTAACCACCATTGGCCTTCACCATCCTTTTTCATTTCATCTTCTTTAAACCTCTGCCCATCATTCTCTCTTAATCTCCAATGACGAGCACTCCCTAACCTCCAATGTCTACCATTGCCCACCCTTCCCTCACAGTTAATAATATTGGTAACTTCATGCCTTTTTTGAGGTTTTAGATCATATCATCGAACCCACATACTATACTTCAATGAACAAAGACAAAGAAACCCGAATATCATGGGATCAATTCAATGCTATCGTCAAACAAAGGATATATTGTACCACATCCAATGATCTTCTCCAGACAATAATCATACCAAAAGAAACTGCGAAACAGGAGTGGGATGCTATTACTCACTTGTTTCGATACAACCATGCAGCATGGGCCATCGCCTTGAAGAACCGTTTCACAAACACCAAACTAGAGTCTTTCCCTAATAGTTCTGCATGTTTTCATGAGTTGAAGGATATAGTTGATCAATTGGCAAACGTAGAGTATGATGCAACTGGTATGTTCATCAACCAAATCATACCTTATCGACCTTCTTTGAGGCAAGTTCAAAGTTAACCCAAGAAGAATATAGACGAATAGGTTCCACGTCCAACTCGATTTTTGGAACTACTCTTCACACCGCCTTACAAACACCACATATGCAGCTACCTCATGAATTATATGGCCACAACTCTTCTAGCACATCTACCGAGTCTAGCGACACCTTTGATTGGTCTCAACGCGGCCGTGATCATAATTTTTGTGGTCAAATCGTAGTCAAAGTTCTAGCGGAATGGGCTACACAAACAACCCTAACCCTAATACCCAATCCAACCAGGGGAACTACAATAACTCGTGGGGATATACTACTTCACACCTCTACAACCCACAACAATTGGCATACACCACCCACCCCTATCCAACTGTTCCCATTAACAGGCTACCACCTTTTACCCCACCACTCCCGGGTCCATTCCTGTTGCAGGTATCCTTGCCCCACCATATGCCAACTACACTCAGCATACAAACACCAACCAATATGTACCCAACAACATTGAGTAAGCTATGCAAACTATGACTCTAAATCTGAAATCTTGACATGGGTGTCACGAATCATATGACGAACACCACAAGTACTCTTTAGACTTATTTCAATATTCGTATTTCGAATAATATTATTGATGGCAACGGGTTCCAAATCCCAATCCTTGGGAACGACTATACCAAAGTAAACCCCAACTTTAAACCCTTACACGTCAATAAGATCCTTCATGCACCCAACCTCGTTAAAAACTTATTATCTGTTTGTCTCCTTACTATTGATATTATGTTTTCTATTGAATTTGATCATTTTGGTTTTCTTGTGAATTACTACCTAACGCGGATTCCTATCCTCCACATAAATAGTGTTGACGGCCTCTACCCGTTTTCTCTCACAACCAACACCCAGTTCACCAGTCCCACTACCTTTGTTGCTCTCTCATAGGATCTAGGGCAAAACGACTATGCGATCCTGGATGTGATTTATTATAGTTTTTGAGTAAACAACATGTTGTTTTCGTTGAAAAACTTTTTGGTAAACGAATTTGTTAGTCTTCCATTTTTGGGAAACATGTTAAATTACCATTTTATCATTCTTTATCTTTTACGCGACTTCCTTTTGATATTATACATAGTGACCTATGGACTTCTCCGGTACTTAGTACCGGTGGTCATCAATACTACGTGTTATTTCTTAATGATTTCACAAACTACTTATAGACTTTTTCCTTAAATAATAAATCACATGTCTTCGCTATCTTTCTAATTTCCACAAATAGATACATACACAATTCAACCTTCCCATAAAGACGTTTCAATGTGACAACGGAACCGAATATAATAATCGGTCATTTCATGAATTTTGTTCCAAAAATGGTACATCATTCTGGTTCTCGTGTCCTTACACTTCATCGCAAAATGGTAAAGGTGAACGAAAAATACATTTGATTAATAATAACATTCGCAACCTCCTCACTCACACTTATATACCTGAAAATTTATGGCATCATGCTTTACAATTAGCCCCCTACCTTATTAATATTATACCATGTAAAACCAAACACAATTACACCCCTAATCACATACTCCATAACAAACAACCAACACATGACCACCTCCGCACCTTCGGGTGTCTTTGCTATCCACTACTCCCCTCGGCCACCCTAAACAAACTACTAAATCGATCCTCCCCTTTTATCTTCCTAGGCCACCCCTTGCACCATAGGGGTACAAATACGAAGAACTCTCCACCAAGAATTCTTAACACGTAGTTTTTGATGAGTCCATATTTCCTTCCGCCACTCTAAACACACCACAAGCCTCATACCATTGCTTAGACTCCAACCTCTCGCCTCTCCCATCTGGCCAATTTTTCCTACCCATACCTCCTCATCTTAGGCCTATCATCCCATAACTATACCTTCATCCCCTACAACCTAACCCACATTGCCCACTTCAGCCAAACTTCTTCATCTCTTATGGCCTAAAACTCTTCCTCTCTTATGGCCAAGTCACAACCTTCTGCGCAAACCCATATCCCATTCACACATTACTACTCCTACCCAACTCTCACCTATATCTACTCCACCTTCCTTCCTATTCGCATCAACAACCGGCTCTACTTCTCCCCCCCCCCCCCACCCACATCACCTCCTTCACCTAATTTTACCATGAACACTTGAGGCATGGCCAGAATCACCAAACACTAACATATACATAATTTACATACTCACATCACCTTTAAATTACCCCTTGTAACCCGTTCAAAGATTTTAACAAACCGATTCGGGCTCGTTCCATGACAAACGAGTTCAATGTTGTTATTGAAAATGAGATAAGAGAACTAGTACCTTGTCAGCCACACATGAATGCTATTCGATGCATGTGGATTTTTATACATAAAACAAAATCGGATTGTTCTCTTGAGCGATATAAAACTCATTTGGTATGTGATGGTAGATCTCAATAGATGGAGTAGATTGTGATAAGACTTTACTCCGGTAGTCAAACCGATCACCATTCGGATTGTTCTTAGTATTGCATTATTCCACGGTTGGGATATTAGTCAACTCGATGTAAAGAACATGTTTCTTCATGGTAATCTCTCAGAGACAGATTTTATGCATCAATCAATGGAATTCCGTCATCTTCATCTACCACACCATGTTTGTCGCCTAAAGAAATCGGTATACTGTTTAAAACAAGCTCCACGGGCTTGGTATCAATGCTTCACAGATTACGTGATTACTTTGGGATTTCTTCAAAGCTCTTGTCACCACTCACTTTTCATTTACAAACATGGGCACGATATTGCATATCTTCTCTTATACGTATATGACATTATCCTTACCACGTCTTCATCTACGCTAAAAGAACAATTGTTAACATACCTTTTGGCCGAATTTCAAATGAAGGACCTAAGGCCCTTGAGTTATTTTTTAGGGATGTCGATATCACGGAATCCAGATGGAATTTCTCTCTCTCAGAGATTGTATGCACTTGACATTCTAAACTGTGCAAAGATGAAGCATTATAACCCGGTCCACACACCTATAGATACCGCCCATAAACTAAGAAATATCATCGGGGATGTCCTTAATGATCCGACCATGCATCATCGTCTTACGGGTTCCCTCTAGTATTTAACATTCACTCGTCCCGACATATCTTATGATGTACATTAAATATTCATTCACATGCATGCTCCATGCATTGATCATACATGATCTCCGTCGTATTCTCCGGTATGTAAAGGGTAAACTAGCAAAGGGTTTTTACATTTATCATGGCTCTATTTCTACACCAGTCTACTACATTGATGTGGATTAGGCGGGCTGTCCATACACTCGCCGTTCCACATCTAGCTATTGTGTCTATCTCAGGGACAATTTCGTCTCATGGTCCTCAAAGAGACAGTCCACCGTTTTTCTTTCAAGTGCTGAAGCTAAATATCGTGGGGTAGCAAATGTTGTTACCAAAATTTGTTGGATTCATAATATGTTGCTGGAATTAGGACACCCCCTTTCCGGGCCTCCATGATTTATTGTGGCAATGTTAGTGTCATTTATCTTTAAGTTTGAGTGGAAGATCTTTACTACTAAAATATGGAACATTTTGTGTATGGTGTCTGTCACACCCCAACTTAGGGCCTAGGTGTGTGACCAGATGGTATCTGTTTTCTAAATATATCAGAGTTTAAGGCTGTAAAGCGGATGTTATGATTAAAATATTAATATATTTCAAAAGACGGGAATTAAACACCCGTTAGTTTATTACAATAGAGTTGAAGTTATAAACCATAATTTACAATATTTTAATAATAAAACTTCATGAGCCATTAGATCATCTAACGGCTAGACTCCAACTCCAAGCCTCTACTCTTGGTTACCTGTAAAACAGTTTATTAAAACAGTTTATGAAAACCTTTAGTTTATACTCGAAACAATTAGCAGCCCTCTAGACCAAAGTACCAATTATATCACATTAGTCCAGCCCTCACAACACTATAGATTGGCTAAATGAGACGGGGACCTGGTACCACACAAGATGGGGTATGCCTACCCTCTGCCCACGTATGTAAGGATCTAAATACAAGTATAACTAGCCCAATTGCAAGCATATACTAAGTTTTAGGGATACATTATCCCATGTAAACTTTGGTTTATAGGTAAATGACTCGATTAAAGAGTTTTAAAGTTATGAGCGTATTCACCTTTGTTTTGATCAGCGCTTTCACTGATTTTATTTTGAAGTTACCTCGGACCTGTAGTACGAGAATAACCAGGTATAAATACTAGATCAACGATCTAGCTTTAAACCTTTAGTCTATTTGCATAATCATTACCTTGATAACTATTTCTTTATACTTGGACCTTTAGTCCAAAATATTCATTAATAAAACACTACGTTCTTCTTCATGAAGAAACATATATATTACGTTTCTTCTTTGTTAAGTAACATTAAAAAATATTTATAATTATAAAGAAATAATATTTTATCTATACCCTTGTCTTATAAAAACTATATTTCCCTTCATTATCTCATCAAGGTATAGACTATACCCCCGACTAGGGTCTAAGCCATATATAATAAAATAATCGGGCAGTACCCCTACCTTGTATGGCTAGTTTATATGAATGCCTAAGCTTGATGCGGGCAACACTTCTACTTGTCGGCGGGTAATTGGGAATACAACTAAACAAAGCTTTAACACTTGCACCTACTTCGAGAAACGAATCATCGGAACGTCGGAATCAAGGCACGAATATCAAAAAAAGTATATGTGAGGTTTGATTTGGGATGCACAAAACAGAGCTCGACACCCTATTTATAGAGCTAAGATTATGACCCACAGCGATACGCAATGGGTTAAAAAGGGGATCCATCGCATATCGTAATGGATTGCTTAACCGACTCTGAATATTATATTCCATCTCGTATCACGATGGAATTTTGGTTTGGCCATCGCGAATCGCGAAGCCGCCCACTAGGTCTGATTGGTCACTAATAGGCCTGCCATGTGGGGCCACGTGGTTAGACACATGTCCACAATTACTTCGCCTGGTTATCGCGTATAGCGATGACCCAAAAGGTTAGGTGATCGCGTATCGCGAAACCGCCCATCCTGGAGCAATGTGGTGTACCCGTCGCATATCGTGATGGGTTATCTCCAGATCCATCGCGTATCGCGATGGGTCTTGTACTCCAGAATTTTCTTTTTAGTCCCTTTACTTTTGATGACTTATCACATCTTGTTCTTGCTTCCATTTTCCAAAAACAATAAGGCGACTCACAGAGATGCGAGCGTGCGAAGTGCAAAGTGTGCCATCAAAGCGCCACATTGCGCCTTTCGCCCGAGCCCGTGCGCATCGGGTGCTTCGCGCCCTCTGCTAGGACTACTGGTGCATGCATGACATATAAGAATATTTCTATGGAAACTTATCTCTTTATAAAGAGCTTCCAAATATTTCTCACTTTTCATGTGGGATGGACTTTATCTTTATTATTTATACACATGTGAAGGAGTTCCATTTTCTTCCTTCCTTCCATGTGGGATGGATTCATTTCCCCCCATTTTCGTAATATGAAATTCTTCCAACTTAATATAATCTTATTATTTCTTTACTATATTTATTATAAAAATATATTTGGGTTCTTCTATTTTCAAAGTTAACATTTTTAACCCGAAAATAAATATGGTATTTTTTTTTCGAGATGTTACAGTGTCACTCAACATTTTATGTGTGGGTTCAATGCAATTATTTATATAGGCGTTCTATTAAAATCCGAAACTCAAGGCGGTTTTAAATAGGTTCATAAGATCAAACCACACTTTTCTTGTTTCCTATTTTCCTTTCCTTTTTTACCTTGATGAAACTCAAGAGCACAACGTTTTAAAAGAGTGTTTGGAAAAGAATAAATACTTAAAAGAAGTTTACATGGACACTCTTCGGCTCCATTCACCGCTTCCTGTGCTAGTTACTAATATCGCATTGAAAGATGGTAACCATATGGCATATGCTACTGCAAAAGGAACTACAGTTATGAACAATGTTTGGGCAATCGGGAGGGACCCAAATTTTTGGGATGAACCTGTAGAGTTTTGATCAGAGAGGTTTTTGGACACGAGTATTGATTTTAAGCGACATGATTTTGAGTTGATACCGTTTGAGGCGGGGCGGGGGATATGTCCGGGAATACCGTTTGCTATGGCTACGAATGAGAATTTGATAGCACGTCTTTTACATAATTTTGATTGGAAATTGGCGGACTGGGAGAAAGGACTTAGATATGTCCGAATTGGGAGAAAGAAGGAATCGGATGTCCAAATGCCTTGGGATCGTGGTACATAAGAGAATCCCTCTTCTCGTGGTTGCGAGTCCTGTTTAATACACTTGTTTGTTTATTTAGTTATCTTATGTTTATTGGAATAATAAAGAACACACCATGTCATGCACAGGGGCAGACCTAAAATTCAGGGAAGGGGCAGCCGTCCCCTTAAGTTTTTTTCTTTTTATGTTATATATACGTGAAAATTCCGAATGCCCCTCATAAAAATTTTCAATCGCCCCCTTAAACTTTTGAAATCATTGAAAAAAAATAGTGAGTTTTGATTGATCGTAATTTTTTTTCTGATGAAGATGACTAGTGTCGAGAAACCTGCATCTTTCTTTAATAAACTCCTTCAAGAACGAAGAAGATGAGTCACCTTTTATGTAAAAGTAACTTTACAAAAGTGAAAGCTGGCATACATTAGTAGTCAAATTTAATTACCTTTATTTATTTGATTGTTTATTGTTTTTCTTGGGTCAAGTTATTTTACAAAGGGTAACAAAAATGAGAAGGGTGAAAAGCCATAAATAATTGACATGTGTCAAGTGGGGACCAAAGAAAAAAAGGTATAAAGATAATTGTACACATTTTCTATTTCCACATGCAAGGCACATGTTAATACCCCCATCATTTTAGAACGTTTATAACTTTTTCGTATGATATTTTTTTTTAAAAAAAAGTTCATCATAATAACAAGCGTTTTTTATCTTTAATATGAGTATGAGTTTTGTTATATAAAACTTAAAAACAAAAATCACGTCATTGTGTCTTTTTTCGTCATTGTGTCTTTTCGCACACCATTGTGTCTTTTCGCTTATCATTGTGTCTTTTTTCGTCATTGTGACTTTTCGCACACATTTGTGTCTTTTCTCACACCATTGTGTCTTTTCGCTTATCATTGTGTTTTTTTCGTCATTGTGTTTTTTTTCACACCATTGTGTCTTTTCGCTTATCATTGTGTATTTTTTCGTCATTATGTCTTTTCGCACACCATTGTGTCTTTTCGCTTATCATTGTGTCTTTTTTCGCCATTGTGTCTTTTCGCACACCATTGTGTCTTTCTATACACCATTGTGTCTTTTCGTTTATCATTGTGTCTTTTTTCGTCATTGTGTTTTTTCGCACACCATTGTGTCTTTTCGCTTATCATTGTGTCTTTTTTCGTCATTGTGTTTTTTCGCACAACATTGTGTCTTTTCGCTTATCATTGTGTCTTTTCACACAACATTGTGTCTTTTCGCACACCATTGTATCTTTTCGCTTATCGTTGTGTCTTTTTTCGTCATTATGTTTTTACGCACACCATTGTGTCTTTTCGCTTATCATTGCATCTTGTTTTTGTCATTGTGTCTTTTCGCACACCATTGTGTCTTTTCGCTTATCACTGTGTCTTTTTTCGTCATTGTGTCTTTTCGCACACCATTGTGTCTTTCTGCACACCATTGTGTCTTTTCGTTTATCATTGTGTCATTTTACGTCATTGTGTTTTTTCGCACACCATTGTGTCTTTTCGCACACCATTGTGTCTTTTCGCTTATCATTGTGTCTTTTTTCGTCATTGTGTTTTTTCCACACCATTGTGTCTTTTCGCTTATCATTGTGTCTTTTTTCGTCATTGTGTCTTTTCGCTTATCATTGTGTATTTTTTTTGCCATTGTTTTTTTTTTTCGTCTTTGTGTCTTTTCGCACACCATTGTGTCTTTTCTCTTATCATTATGTCTTTTTTCGTTATTGTGTCTTCTCGCACACCATTTTGTCTTTAACTTGACACGTAAAACACAATGGTGAATACGTATAACACAATGACCTAAAACGTAAAAACAATGATGAATACGTGTAAGACAATGACCTAAAACGTCAGACACAATGGTGAATACGTATAACACAATGGCCTAAAACGTAAGACACAATGGTGAATATAATGACTTGAAACGTAAAACACAATGAAAACAACATATTACACAATATCACAATGAACAATAAAAAAACACAATTATAAAACCCATTAATTTTTTTTATTTTTATATAACAATATGATACTCATATTAAAGATAAAAAAACGATTATTATTATGGTGAATTTTAAAAAAAAATAATGTCATATGAAAAAGTTATTGACATTTTAAAATGATGGGGAAATTGGCATGTGCCTTGCATGTGGAGAGAGAAAGTCAACAAAGGTGGGTTATTACCTTCATGCCCTTTCCATCAATTTTTATTTATTTAATTAATCTCAGTCATTCAAATTTAAGATCAATGGATAAAATTCCTTCTCATTCTTCTCATTTTGGTTGTCTTTTGTATTTTAACTTTACCCTGTTTCCCTTTACTTATTAATTTAATCTTATAAACTATCCGTATTAAAGTATATTCCTCTTTATTTATCCCCTTCTTTGGTTTAATAATTTAAATAATAATAAGTTATATTATTTTATTATAATAATATATAAGCACGCTTTATAGATAAAACATAACTTTACTTATCGCATCCATTAAATACAAACTAAAATAATATTAAAAGAGACCCATTCTATTATCATGTTTTGTACATTTATTATTGAAAAACATTACCAACATACGATTGAAAAATTCGAAAAGAAAATTTTGTTCGGATCTCCGGTTAAATTTGATTGGTCTCGTCACTGGTTTGGAGGCTACGAAGAAGCTGATGAGGCATTTTGGTGTATTTTAAGTTAATGTGGGTGGTTTTTCGTCTTTTAGTCAAATCCATTTAAAGCAATGACAAGATGTTATGACATTGACATGTGCGGTGACATACTTTCTTTTTTCCCACGTCAATTTTTTTTCTTCTCAATGTAAAATATTTAATAATTATAACAAAAAAAGTTTAATTTAATTCTTTTATTTTGCTTTGGTTGAGCATTTCGTTTATTTATTTGTACTTTTTTAGTGTATTTACTTTTGGTTCTTTTACGTTATTACTTCATTGATCTATTTTGTATCGGTGAAATAGTTATTATTATACCATGCTTCTAAAAAAATATCAAACACTACGACCATTCGGTTAAAGTTTTCTAGTTATGTCATTGACTATGCATTTGTAATGATGTTTAACATACTTTTTTGTTAATTATACGAAATTTAGTTTGATAATCTTTTATCACCCGACCGGGAAAAAAATTATAAAATGATAGTCAAATGACACTTAAAATATCCCGCCCCCATAAAAAAATTTCTAAGTCCGCCACTAATCATGCAAGTATGAATACTGAATTCATTGAACATTCAAAACACACAAAAAGTAAAGAACAATCGGTCTCCTACCCTACATACAACATACCTCTACAAATCCTGACTCAAACCCATTAACAAAAATTATACTCAGCACGACGCAATATGGAGGTATTGATGGCAGACAAAATTTATGAAAGCAATAACAATACAATACACTCATGACAATCATACACAAATCTACAAACTCTAGAGAATTCTTTGAACTGAAAAAAACCCGATCTTTAGTGAGCCCTTATATCCTGAAGATAACGAGCTGCTTGTTGAACCCCAAGAAACAGAGCATCGGCAGCAAGAACGACTCCAATCTGAGAAATACATATGTTCAGTTATTTAGTTTACGTTTATGTCTAACAGGTCAATTTGGTCAAACGGATTGAAAGTCAGCCAAAATGTATTTTTAATGAATATAACATCTAAAATAATTTTATTTAAAGAATAATTTGTTATTGAAACAAGATAATATTTTTAATCATATTAGACCATTTAATATTTTAGAAAGTATACAAAAAGCTAACTCGAACAATTTAACTTATATATAAATAGAGTTACATAACAAGGTTCTAAAACTCGTTACCAATCGATCAGTAAAGACTAGTCGATAACCCCAACCCTCCTTGGCGGCCTGAGCTCTTTGCTGATCTGTCCAACTGCATAATTAACAAACAAAATTAAATCGGAATTGTTTTAACTAAATAGATAAATGAAACACAAGTGTGTTTCATAATGCCCGAGAAAACCTGAAAGCCCACCGACTCCGGCTAACTTAAAGGGCTCAGGACCATCCAGTTCGAGATCCTGCACCAAACAAAAGTTGATTAATCTTTATTCAATCATGTTTTTTTTAGTTCACATTGCTAAAAAGAATAAAGGGAGACTATAAATTATAAATTATAAATTAGAGGTGGCAAAATCGTAGAGTGTAAATGAACTAAACCGCTCGTGAGCTACTCGAGATCGGATTGCTAAAAGCGCGAATCTAGCTGAGCTTAAATGAGCTCGAGCCCACTATATATATATATATATATATAAGATCATACGAGAACTATTTTGTGCATTTACAATGCATTTTGGGCAACTTTGAACAGTTATGATAGGTTTCATTTCATCTTTCAAGCTATGTTTTTGTTTTTACATGTTTAATCTGACAGAGATAAAACCAAAACCGCTTGACCCATTAAAAAGTAAATGATTAAAAATTATGAAATCTAAAAGTCAAACTTCTTGAATTTCGAAATTAATAATTTAAAATTCACCTATTTTAGAATTTAAAAGTCAAAATTATTTGAATTAGCTTTGTACCTCTTCTTCAGCAGCCTCTAGACCTCCTTGAACCCAGAAAAGATTTTTATAACCAGCATTATATAGTAGCTCACAAGCGGCTAACGATCTACGATAAATAATAAATAATACTTTTCATTAATGTAAATAAAAGTAAAATGGAATAAAACACATGAGTTTAAGAAAAGCATCTGCCTTAATCCCTTTTGGCATGCAACAATAAGGTCGGTATCTTTTGGGAATTTTGCTGTGACTTTTGATAAGAACTGGCTGTTAAAAACCATAATTATTAGCGACAGATTACAACCTTAATTCTTTGTTGGGAACAATTCTTGACATACTTATCGAAAGATAGTGCCGGTACACCACTCCACCAACCTCCTGCAATCATATAAGAAATTACGAATGTTAGCATCTCGAAAACTAAGACAATTAGCCTTTCTAAGATGTCAAAATGGCAATTTCTCTTTTTGAAAAAGGATATTGATCTATGCACCGCTGGTTTATGTACACCACCTGAAGATCCGTTAGGCCACGAGATCCTTAGCGCCAGGCGGCCAGGTAAGGCGCTTTTCAACCCTCGACCCCTCAATGTTGAAACCTCTGCTAGAATTCCACTAATCTTATGTTCTGATGAGGAATCCGCAGATGGTCCTCCGTTGGTGCGGAAGAAGAAGGCTGCCGGCGTGAAGGGGAAGGAGAAGGTGGCCTCCACTGCCGATCCGGTGCCTCGGTCTGATTCGGAGACCGAGAGCGAAGAGGTGACGGGAAATCCCGGTGGTGATAAGACCACCGCTCCGGAGGCTGCGACTGTCACCTCCGGAGAGCCCAGGAAGACGACGGTGAGCGGCGCAAAGAGGCCGGCTCCATCGGGTTCGTCCCCGCCTCTCCGTACCTTTAGGCTCAAGAAAACCCGTAAGTACAAACTTCCTTTATCTTTAACTTCATAGTTTTCCATCATTAATACTTATTTTCTTTATGCAGGCGTGGATGTTGACGCATTCCAGGGTGGAGCTCAGAGTACCCCTCCGCCCATGACTGTAGGCTTGGTCAGCCTACCTGAGGCGACGAACCAGGCGGCTGCGCCTGCGCCTGCTTCCGCTGGTTCAGTTGCTCACTCCTTTGAGCCGACTGTTCCAGCTGTGATGACGTCACTGCCGGCTGTGAGTGCCATTTTTACCGCATCTTTCACCGAGCCGGCGGTTACTTTTGCTACGGATTCCGCAGCGGCGACCGCGGCGGCCGCGGCAGCATTTACCATGCCTCCTCCGTCATCGGCAACGACGGCCGATCCTTCAGGTATGCATGGGGCTTATCGCCAACCTCTGCCTCCTTCCCATCTGCCTGACCTCTTGGATGGATTTCCTTTGGGTTCAGGTGATGGGTTTGGCGGCTATCGGCCTGTTATTGACCCTACAGGTGCGTAGGGTTCTTTTGGCCTATTTTATATATTTTTTTATCATCTTTTCCTGACTGCTTTTTGTTTTTTGCAGTATCGGATTCCAATGAAGTGTATGTTCCACGATGGAACATCCGCCGAGGAACAACCCTTCGCACACCTGTGGAGTGCGTGGAGTGGGCTCGTCACGCTGCTCCCAGTGGTGCGTTGGGGGAAGCCATGGCTAGCTACCAGGAGGGTAGGCTAAGCAATGAGCTTCGGGTTCTCCTGGCCCAGATGCAGCCGCGCGTCGAGCTGCTTTGTCGTGAAAACGACAAGTTAAAAGCAGCTCGCATTCAAGAAGTAGCTCAGGCCCGGGCTGTCCGGGAGGAGAATAGGAGGCTCTCCGCGGCTGCTGCGGAGAAGGAGAAGGCGTTCAAGGCCCTTGAAGTTGAGGTTCAGGCCCGTCTCGAGGCCCGTTCCAAGGCTGCCCAAGCTGTTAATGAACAGCTTCGGCTGGCTAAGGAAACTGCTAGGAACGCAACTGAAAGGGCCACCAAGGCTGAAGCTGTTGCTGAGCCTCTACGCGTGGAGAATGAAGAGCTTAAAGCCAAATTAAAGGCTCTCCAGCAGGCTCATGATGCCTTGGCGATGGAAGACGCCAAAAAGCTCCAAGAAATCTTGGACCAGAGGGGGGTGCTTGACCATACTGAGCGGAAGCTAAAGGGCGTCGAAGAGGCTGCGGCTAAAGAAGTGTTGCTTGCCAACCTCAACAAGAGTGAAGCCGAACGCGCCCGTAACGAAGCTCAAGCTGCCCTCCAGGAGGCTCTGGTTGCCAAGGAATGGCTTCTTCGAGAAGCGTTGTCTCAGGTATGCTTTTCATGTCTTTACGCTTTTCTTTGTAAATAGAAAAGGTTCTGATACTTGTATTTTCTTTTTTGTAGGTTGTGCATCGAGTCTTCACGGAGACGTCTTACGACGATGCTATGAGCGCAACCCTCAACGCTTCTCACGAGGATGGGGAAAAGGCCGGCTTCCTGCTTGGTCTAGGGTTCGTTGAGAAAGGCATCCCGCCTTCCAACTTCCCTTTGTATAATGTTGATACTGAAGCTGTTTATGACCAAGCAGTGAATCAGTATGCCGCCTTCCCGCATCCGGTGGTGGAGAAGGTGAACCAAGTTGCTGCTGCTGATGATGGGCTAGCTATCCTTAAAGCTTTCCTTGAACTGCCACGCTCTACTGATGGTGCTGGTCCAAGTGGAAGTGGCCCTGAAGCTTGATCCTGAAGATCCCTTCCCACTGCTAGGATAGATTTAGCTTGTATAGATTTATTTTCTTGTAGGCGGGTAGTTACCCGGCCATTCTTGTAATGAATCATTGTGAAATATAAATCTTTGTGCGGGTAAGACCGCTATTTTCATTGGATTCTTTGCTTTATAAACGTTATACGACTTGCATACTTAGTTTAAATTAGCAATTTTCCAAGTGTTTAGAATAAGTTAACCTTTGAACGTGGTAGATAATAGGTTGA
Source organism: Bidens hawaiensis (assembly GCF_021521415.1). Lineage (NCBI taxonomy): Eukaryota > Viridiplantae > Streptophyta > Magnoliopsida > Asterales > Asteraceae > Bidens > Bidens hawaiensis. Next base: position 187,471 of record NW_027494491.1, on the reverse strand, counting down.
AGTCTTGCTTCCTCTTTCGTGATTGTGCGGGTAGGACCGTCACTTGCACTTAGTAGGATGGCTAAACTTTACCATCTGACCTGCGTGGAGGTTTTCCTCATCTTTTTTGAAATTTCTAAGTGTTTAGGATAAGTTAACCTTTGAACGTGGTAGATAATAGGTTGAAGTTTTGCTTCCTCTTTCGTGATTGTGCGGGTAGGACCGTCACTTGCACTTAGTAGGATGGCTAAACTTTACGTACATCTGACCTGCGTGTAGGTTTTCCTCATCCATTTGTTAGAAATTTTGTTTTGAATAAGTTTTCCGTTCAACGCGCGGTTGTCAATAGGTCCGGTTTCCTCTCATGATTTGTGCGGTTAGGACCGGCACTTTCATTTAGTTTGCCAAAGCTTACCTATGACTGACCTGCGGAAGGTTTGTCGTTTTTTGGGTTTATGAGGGTTTTGCCGCCTTCCCCACGCAACGACTTTCCACGTAATTATGCGGTGAAAACCGGCATATTAGTGTTGAATAAATTAACCATTCGACGCGCGGTTGTTAATAGGTTAGTGTTCAGCTTCCTCTATCATGATTCATGCGGATAGACCGGCACTTTCATTTAGTGGGATGACTGAACTTTACCCTTCAACTGACCTGCGTGAAGGTTTGCCGTTTTTTGGGTTTATGCGGGTTTTGCCGCCTTCCCCACGCAACGACTTTCCACGTAATTATGCGGTGAAAACCGGCATATCCGTGCTGAATAAATTAACCGTTCGACGCGCGGTTGTTAATAGGTTAGTGTTCAGTTTCCTCTATCATGATTCATGCGGATAGACCGGCACTTTCATTTAGTGGGATGACTGAACTTTGCCCTTTAACTGACCTGCGTGAAGGTTTGTCGTTTTTTGGGTTTATGCGGGTTTTGCCGCCTTCCCCATGCAACGACTTTCACACTTATGTATGCGGTGAAGACCGGCATCAGTGTTGATAGTTCATAAAGTATAAATGTAAAATCATCAGCGTCGATGTTCTAAGGAGAATCATTTCCATTAGAAGTGGCTCTGGGCCTTTTCTTTACAAATTTGGAATTGATCTACATGCAAACTGTGTAATTGAGCTCCCTTCCATGTTGTTGGGATGGGAGTGCCATCGAGCCGATATGCACCTGGTTCGGGATCTCGTTGTTTGCGCAGTATGTAGTCTCCAACATTGAAGCTGCAATTTTATTCGTGTTTTCCCCAGCTGGGGTTCTACACGCATCAGCCTGCTCAGCGTTCATTGCGCCACGAGGTGCGCGAGCGTCCCATCTCTGACAAATGCTTCGACCATGTCCTTTACGTCTATGCATTCTTCAGTGTTGTGGCCTTTTGTCCTGTGAAAGTCACAGTATTTGCTCCGATCAGCATTGTGACGATGTCGGATTATTGGAGGCTTTGGCCATGGGAGCTCTTCAGTGGCGAATATCTCGGTGACGCTTTTGGTGAGTGGCGTCCATCTGGAGTTCTGGTTCGACCGTACGTTATCCCTTCCGCCTAACCGATGTTGCAAGCCGTATGAGGTGTCAAAGTTTACCCTTGACTGCCAAATGCCAAGCTTCCGCTTTTTGTTTAGTCGGGCGGTAAGGACGTTGTCTTCTCTTGTCTTCTAGGTGTAGAGGTTTGTGCTCTGTGGGAGATCTCTACCCAGTTGCTTCTCCGTTTCCGCAAAGCGTTTAGCTGCTGTCATGATGGCATCCCATGTGGATGGCATGCCATCTTTACCCGTTAAGGTGCGGATGAGCTCTGGGTCGTTCGCGCCCTGGATGAAAGCAGCGCGAACAAGATCTTCGCTGATATTACCCAGACTAAGCTTCTTTGAGTTGAAGCGAGTGATGAAGTCTAGCAAAGATTCATATTCCTCTCGAATGCATTTGAGGATTGTCCATTGCTCCTCGGTATACTTTCGTTGTTGGCTGAAGTGTTGGCTAAACTTCTGCTGGAAGTCTGCCCAGTCGTAGATGTGGTTGACCGGTAGACGATCGAACCACGCTCTAGCTGGCCCAACAAGCGTCATTTGGAACATGTAACACCACGTAGGTTCCGTCCAATTGCTGACGGTTGCCCCCGCTATGAATCTGTTCAAATGATCATCTGGGTCAGATATACCATCATATGTGCCTATGTTGGACATTTTTTTGGCACTTTTTGGGGCAATTGCTTCCGCAATGTCCCTTGCAAATTTGGACGTTCCCGCATTTGCAACAGTTGGTCTAAATGTTTTGGAGAAGTCACGTGGGCTTCCACCTGGGTTTTTTGGTTTGAAGGCTTCTCCAAAACGCCTTCTCGGTTGGGAGTCCGTTTCCTTACGCTTCCCTTTTGCCCTATGGCGAGGGTTCGCGTCGTTGTCGGATTCCTCCGAGTCATCGTCCAAGTATTCTTCGAATTCGTCAGCCTGTTGGACGGAACGCAAGCGTTCGTCCAACTCAGCTTGGAATTCCTTCTGACGTGCCTCCGCCTATGCCTTAACTTCGTCGAGTGTTTGGCGGGGGAGTCTTGTTCGTTTCTCTAACTGGGTATCGGTGAATCCCAGTGAGCGATTATCACTTGCCCCAGCTTGGGTAACTGGGGTAGTGTTCGTAAAATTTACTTCACTTGCCCCGGCTTGGGTAACCGGGGTAGTGTTTGTAAAATTTACTTCACTTGCCCCGGCTTGGGTAACCGGGGTAGTGTTTGTAAAGACTGTGTAGCCGGTATTCCCCCCAGTAACTGGGGTTGTGGTTATCGGAGTTTCTTTAACCATCTTTTCAGAAGTTTGAAAAAACTGAAATGAAGTTCTAGCTTTTATGCACGGATGGCGCCAATGAAGAAACACTAACCTGACCCCGGGCAGATTACGGGTAACCTGGGGGTTAGATAGATGTTTCCCACGAGGGGTTAGACCCGGCAAAGATGGTTCTTCTGATAACCTGTAAAACAGACACCGTGAGCTTGTCACTGAGAAGGGAGGGGGGGGGTTCCTCCTTGTGACCACCCTCCGGCGTGAGAATCAGACTAGATTGCTCTTTAAATATAAATGTATATTAAGAGATTGCTAGAGCAGATATCAGGTATAATATGATGATAATATGATAAGATATGATGATCATACCATTTGTGGTATTTATAGCCGAAGGTAGGTTTCCAAGGAGGTGTGGCATGCTGAATAGTATTCCTGTTCTACCAACTGTGGCCTACGCACGTGCCCTGCTGGTAGTTGGTGGGTAGGCAGCGGCTGATAGTGACCAGGCCTACTGTGTACTATTCCTTTTCCACCAACTGCCGGCTATGCACGTGGTATGACAGGAGTTGGTGAGTAGGCAGCGGCTAATAGTGACATACAGTACAGGAGCATGCTGCTCGCCATACTGTTGTCAATAAGCTGTCGTATCTTTAGTCAGATCTTTTGCCCATACCTCGTCAGGTACAGTACAGAAGATCTTCCCGTATCGTACGGACTGGCTTTTGGGCGGGAGTATTCCCCCTCCCGCCTTTGTACGGGATTGTTCCCGGCTTTGCTCATTCCTTCAGGTGACACTGAGTGAGAGCTAAGTGCCTTGTGCGTGTAGCCTTGCTGCGCGGGTGGCCTTCCCTGATGGCTTGTATCCGCAGCTGCGGGAACAGGCAGAGTCCTTCACCATTGGGAGGCATTTCCTGCGGGAACAGCTTGCGTACTGCGCGTAGGGACGTCACGTCTCTGAGCATGGTGGGTCCTGCGGATCCAGTTGGTTTCTGCGCAGACGTCCCTCTTTAAGGTGAGTCTTGCGGGTCCAACCGGGCTCTGCTGGGACCTACCTCTTCACCACCAAATCTCTTTTAATTATTTTTCTCATTTGATTTGGTAGTGTACAAAGTAAATTGGTGGTGTACAAATCAATACCCCTAACCAAGACACTTTTAAAATCGTGTGACCTGAATACAACTTGTTTATTCAACAGGTCTAACCTGATTATTTACATATTGTGTCAGGGGTGGCAGTTGCCACCGCTAGACTTTGAACAGTACAAACATACTTTATTTGATTTGAATATATGTTACGATTTCCTTATTTAAAATGAAATTATTAAACACGACAGAGAATGGTGGGATACCCATCATGTAACTTGTGACTTTTCATGAAATAGTTCCCGCATCAAGTTGAGTATCGACATCAAAAATCGGTATCCAAGTTGACCCTTTTACCCATGCCTTCAAAACAAGAAAAAGAATCAACAATTTATCGAAAACAATTGAAACTGAGTGAGGTTTCAATTAACCTGCTAGAGATTGGGATCCAAGTTGACCATTTTATACACATTTTACTCTATAAACAGCATATCAAAATGCCATTTTATTCGATTAAAAAGAGTAAACTGTGGTTTTCGTCCATGTGGTTTGTCCAAATTTGCGGTTTTAGTCCAATTGTTTTAAATCTACGATTTTCATCCCTATGGTTTCATTTCACTTGCAATTAAACCCGACCCCACTAACCCTGTTAAGTTTGGTCGTTAAATCCATCAGCGTGCCCCTTATGTGAGGGACAGTTTGTCCTTTTTCTCTCCATATAAACCCCAACCCTAATTCGTAAGCCCCCTCGCGTGAATGGATGAGGCGTATTTGGGGAAAAATGACAAAATTGCCCCTCGCGTGAGGGGCACGCTGATGGGTTTCACGATCAGACTTAACGGGGTTAGTGGGGCCGGGTTTAATTGCAAGCGAAATTAAACTATAGGGATGAAAATCGCAGATTTGAAACTATTTGACTAAAACCGTAAATTTGGATAAACCACAATAACGAAAACCACAGTTTACTCAAAATGATGAGATAAGCTGTTTGGATAGGCAATCCCAGCTCCCAAACACTCTTAAAATTGTTAATCTATTGGATAAAACTATCAAAACAAATTATGCAAATTATCAGTTTCAATAAGCAATACCAGTTCCTAAAAACCCCCTAATGACAATATTACTTGCTGAATAATTGAATATTCACCTTTTCATGCTCAGTAGATGGACGAACATCAAGTAGGGTTTTGCTAGATGGTTGAATCGCATATCCAGCTTCCTTCGGCGTAAGAACTTTCACTTTTCCCTCCCTGACCTACAATAAACGAGAGAATAATTGACCTAAAAAAAATGTAGGAAATCATGCATATAATTTTCCCAGTTTAGAGTTCTATAGCTCAATAAGGCATACAGTTCCCCAGTTTTGAGTTCCATAGCTCAATAATCTGGCCTAACAAGCACAAACACAAACACGAAGGGTGCATGTTCGTACTCATTCAAATAACTTTAACCGAACATATTTTCTTGTTCATGTCCGTTGGTTAAGAAAATGATCATGTTAGCGTTAACATTCTAAATGAACAGCTCATGAACATAAACAAACTAAACATGTGTTCATGTTATTCCGCTAAATTAATAACCAAAAAGTTTTGTTCATGTTCGTTCGTTCGTCTATTTAATAAATAAAAAAACATAAACGAATTTTAATCAATTTGAATTTACACAAAGCAGTGGGTGTATATATATATAAATATATACCAGTGCATCCCATCTCTTTCTGGCTGCGGCCATGTCTTTGACTTGTTTAAGCTCGTAATCTTCATCCACTGCTTGCGCTTTCACGGTCCCCTTACAATACTGGAACCATAAACCATACAATTTAATTTAATAGCTGATGAGACAATTTGAGTGATTACTGAAGCGTGATTCACATACAGAAGTGGATTGGACTTTGAAAGATGCGGATGAGTTGAAGAAGAGATATGGTGGTTTGCTCAGTCGGTGAGTGTTGCAATGTGGACTTTTAGGATTGCAGATGATAAGAGGTGAAATTGATAGACCCGTTGCCTCCATTGTTGTGGAACGTTGATTTGCAGTTGAACAGATAGATATGGTTTGCTCACAATTTTTAGTTATTTTGTTTCCTACCAAATTCTTTTTTTTAGCTGTTTATTATTCTACTAGGATATTCTAATTAACCGTGTGCTTCATTCGAAACTAATACATGTCATAAATTAATAATTATTTATTTATTTTTACATTTTATTTATATTATATTTATAATTTTATTAAATTATTTATTTTTCTAAAAAAATATTTATTACTTCTATACACTTTTACAAAAATAAATAATTACATGTTATACTGCTATACCCTGTTAGAATATATTTTACAACGTACTTGGTGAAATTCAAAAATCAACAACAACCGTGTTTGTTAAAGATTGAAAATAATATAATTTTAAATACTATCATTAACATATTATACTCTCTATATTGTTGAAGATTGTAAATAAAGAAAACTCTAATATGCTTGCATTTTACGAAGTAACTTTTTTAATTATTAAATTATAAAGATATGCCTAAAATTTGATCAATTTTTTAAAAATAAATCTATTTATCTATTGGTTTTTTTGTACATTGTCATATAAATTTATAAATTATAAATATATTATTTAAATCAATCCATTTATTTTTTCGCTTAATTTAGTAAACTATATATATATATAATATACCATTGATGGGCAAATTAAAACGCTCTTTTTAAGTAATTTATAACATGTAATGCATGAGGTACAACATGAACCAGGGGCAAAAATGTCATTGTAACCTTAAATCTCACGTGCATTTGCAAATTTTCAAAATAATTACAAGTTTCATTCCTTAAAATTACAAAATTGGTCCTTAGTCTTTTACTTATATATTATTTTATTTTCACTTTTAACCCAACTACCCCCACGATTTATAAACGGTCATAACTTTTCGTACGTTAATATTTTTTAAAATAAATGACATCATAAAAACGAGCATTTTATTATCTTTAATTTGGGTATCATATTGCTAAAGTTTTCTAAGTAAAAGATGTTATGCAAAAGTGTGTGCGGTTTGCTTTTGATGGTTTTTTAAATTAAACCATGAACCAACTTTACACAGTTTTTTTTGTCGTCGAAAACCGAAATTAAACTGTTTCTAATTAAAACCCAACTAAACCGAACCATTACCAACGATTAGGTTTCAGTATAGTTTGTACTTTTAGCAAAAAAATCTGAGTTTAAAACTTAAAATAAGAATTATTAATCTACATATACATTCACTTCAAACTAAACATCAACTTATATGTTATTAAGAGAATCATACTATTAAGAAAGATAACTTTGGTCACATAAATAATAAACCTTATTAGAATAAATAGAATGCTTTCATAACAAGAACAAAGATTATAAAAAACCATACTAGAAATTTGGTTAAATTAAAGTTGTAATAGACGAGTTTGCTCGTATTAAATAAAACTTTGGCTAACTATATTTTAACTATGTCTAATATATATTATATCTCATAATAAATAAGTAAATAATTAGCATTTCAATATGTACGGCTAGCTCTGGTTTCAACCATGAAACCAAACTGGTGAACGGTCTCATAGTTTCAAACAAAATAATAAACACCCAAAAATTTGTTACATGATTATCAAAGTATTTGTTTCCGGTTTCCCGCTGCATCGCGCGGGCACTCTTCTAGTTTATGTTTATATATATATAGAAAATGGTTAAAATAAAAATACATAGATTTGTAGGAAGAGTATGAATGACACAAAATTTAGAGTTAGAAAACTATGTAGCATAAATCCTTAATCTGAGGAAACTATTTGTTATTTTAAAAACTAATAATCTCAACCACTAGATCATAGTTCCAATGGCCTAGATTTATTCTTACTCTTCCTAGAAAATATTTATTTTTATTATAACCCACCCCTGTGTGTGTGTCTATATATATATATATGTGTGTATATATATATTGGTAAAAAATCGGCTAAGGATTGAATAACCAAAGTTTTTTTGTGAGGTTTAGTGCTACGATGACAATAATGATTATATGAACGAAATAAGGATGAACACCGTGATTTGTTGAGAGGAAAAAACCTTGATCTCGTTAAGATCAAGGGAAAAAACTCCGGGTGATGACAAATCGTCTATCACAAATTTATTAATAAAAAATCGGGTTATAATTATGGAGTTTATGATCAACGAATACAATGAAGCTAAGTGTGTGTGATTATAGAGAGTTCTCAGTTATTGTTTACGAATGTGAGCTAGTAAGTGAGTGTTATACCTAGTTGATCACCACTCGTTATAAACAAAGAAATAACAACTAACTACATCTCGTATAATCATGCCACTCTTCCCACTAGCCGTTCCTTCTCTTTTGACCACGTGTGGGAGTCGTCCAGTAGCACAAAAATAGGATGACCAAGTCGTCCAGCCGTTATATCTATCAAACACAACACCACTCAAATACAATCATTAGTAAACAAATAATACCAAGGATCCTTGGTCCTTTATAACTTGAAGCATATCCCAAGGATAATTGATCCATAAATTATTCAAGGATAGAGGATCCTCAACATAAATTCTATGCCCTAACAATTGCCCTCAAAATGGCGGGTGTTTATGAAATACAGCTGTCATTTTGAAATTTGAAATCCCTGCAAAAGATATATCGATTAGACGGTTGTCAGCAATAATTATCATCAATAAACCCAAGGTTATCCGCCGCCTATATATGTTATTTTTTATAACCCTTTTATAACCACATGATCCAGCTGTTAATCAGGTATCCTTCTCTTTCTCATTGTTCTTATAATATTCTTAAGAGATGTCTGTCGCTTCTTCTTCTCCCTCTAAACATTCCGACCAGTTCATTGGCTCTGAGTTATAGATGCAATCTCAGAACCTTATCATCAATCCGTCCATGGAAATCTGTAAGTTTACCGACCCTGAGATTGACGAATTCCGGCCACTATTCCCACCGGAAACCGTTTTCCGACCATACGACTCTTTGATCCGATGCGATGTTTACTCACAGACTTGGGTCTGCTTTTCGGCCTGCCCTTTTCTAATTGGCTATACGTATCTGTTCCCTTCCTTTACCCAGAGTTTCTTTGAATCCACCGGGATGTCTTATATCCAGGCTATGCCCATGATTTGGAGGGTTTTAGGCACTATCGAAAGAATCATAGAGAAGGAGAAGATCAATTTCGGCGTCCAAGAGTTATCACATCTCTATAGCCTACCTACCCATGGTTCAAACCGGTTTTTGTTGAAGTCTAAACCTCGATAGCCCAATCCAATTTCGAAAGTAACCCTGAACGATTCCTTCTGGAGGAATCAGTTTTTATTTGTGAATCGGAACTCCATACCTGGTGGGGCTAATTTACCTATAACTTGGGTTAAAAAGGGTAGGATCCCAGATCCTTGATAGAGAAACAATCCATGATAACTAATCTAACTTTTAATATTTCTTCTTGTTTACTGTATTGTATAGTTGAAAACTTTGCTTCCTTGGCTAAGCTACCTGGAACAGAAGAAAAGGCTAAAAAGTTTCTTTCCCTGGATCCCGAAGTCAGGACTTTCCAAGCCAGATTCGTTGAGGCTTTTTGTGAAATCTCTTCAGATTCCAACATGTCAAGTAAGATTTGTATTTATATGATAAATAAAAAAAAGTAGAATACTTATCTATTACTTGGTTCTCGCAGGTGATCAGAAATCTCACACATCCGCCGGCAAGTTTTCTCTGGAGGACATTGATAGTCTGATCACTCCTCAAACTATCAAAAAGGAAGCTTTGAAGGAAGCCACCACTTCCGAGCCAAGGACCACAACTACCAGGGCCAAATCGGCAGCTTCCAAGAGAAAAAGATCCTTAGAACCCGAGACTCATTTCGATATGATCATTGCTGTAAGCATCCTTCATCGTGTTATCTTTAATTTGATGATCCAATATTCTTCCAACTTTTTCATAATTGTTGGGTATAGGCTGTGAATGCTTGCAAAGATCATTACGAAAAGGTTGTGAGCCACATAAGCGATAGCCTCTAGGGAATGGGAAGTGCAGTGGTCACCAAGGATAAGGCCATAGCCCAGCTCACTAAAGACAAGAATCGTTTTGAGGATCTGTTATCCACCACAGAAGCCCAACACCAAGAGGAAGTGAAGCAGGCCACTGAGGAAGCAAAGATGTGGGCTGCAAAATATGTGTTGCAGGCTACAGAAGCCGGTGATTTTACCTTCGATAAAGCTGCTTGGGATGTAGAGAAATGAAAGGTGGCTCTGGTGGCTCTTGGTGGTGAAGAGGATGTGGTGATGACGGATGGGAATGAAGCTGGAACGAGCGGAGCAATGGAGGTGGTCGGGACAGAGGAAGGAAAAGTTGCAGCAGAAGGTGAGGAAGCTGCTTGAACGGGCAACGAATGATATCAAAGACAAGGCCATAGCCCGTTTTTTTTATATTGTTTGGTTATGTTTTTATGGATAACGATTTGTAATGGATAATAGTAATTAGGGTGAAGGATCAGTGATCCATAAGACAATTTCAAGGGGTAGCAAAGGTGGATGGATCCTCTGTTTGTGGGGATGAAGCCTTTGATTCCCCTGACTTTTATTTTCCTGCGCACGGTTAAACTGTTAGTAACAACTTACTTTAACCCGGATGGATGGTCCATGTTTAAATGGTGAAGTCCGGGTTAGCTTTTGATGATTTTAGGCAAGTTTTTAATGAACAATATCTTTTTACTATTTACTCGTTATTAACCGTTATTCTGAAAATAAGTTCAATATAATCTTAGTCTTATTAATAATTCTAAGAAATATCTTTGAGTAAAAAATTAGGATAGAATATCCTTGCAAACATGTCGTATCCTTAAATAATAAAGTTTACAAAGATCTAAACCAAGTAAATGTAAATTGATAGGTAGAAGCCATATCGTAAGGTCTGATTAGACCTAAGTTACCATAAGTAGTGGTCTTTCCGTGATCCTTGTAAAAATTAGTTAAGGATCTTGAATTCATAAGTGTTGATCCTCATAGTTGAACTTAGGACATCTGTTGCAAATGACTTATAAGATCAATTGGGATTAGACCCATCAAACTTGGGACAAGCCCATAAGATAAACTGGGGACAATCCTGTGCAACTGGGGACAAGCCTAATAATACAGATGTTAACTGGGGACTCGCCCAAACCGGGATTTAGCCCAAACGTGAGATGACATGAACATGTTATAAACTAGTGGTATGGTACGTCTACCATAAATCATAGGATCCTCCATATAGCCGAAGACATCGAAATTGTCAGCCACTACGCGTGTATTGGTCCTGTTGCCCCGGACTATACGTTGGATAGCGTGCGCTCCAGGCGAGAGTGTAGAAACTCTAATTTATAAGAAAGGTGAAAACCTTTAAACCTTGGAAGTTATGACCATCGGGGGTCATACCTTAATCATAGGCTAGGCCAAGAGAAATAGTAAAGTACCTTAAACGTGAAGGAGAGGTGGCCAAACTCTTAGTCATTTAATATCTTACTAGTATCCTGCATTGTTACTTAAAACTTGGAAAAAACAAACGTTAAGAATATGTTATCCTTAAACAAATAAAAATCGTAAATGAATAAGTGATCAGATAGATATTACCAAATTTAGGATCCTTGATCCTTTAAGGATACTCGATCCTCAGAGGATACTCGATCCTCAGAGGATACTTGATCGTGATCAGAATAAGTACTTCTTGAGGTGGATAGCGTTCCATGCTTTTGGTAACCTGTTGCCTTCCATAGTGAGCAAATGATATGCCCCCTTTCCTGCTTCCGACTCGATCAGTTAAGGACCTTCTCACTTAGATGCTAGCTTTCCTTCTGTCGGATTGGTTGTATTTTGGAAGGCTTTCCTCAAGACCAAATCTCCTTCTTGAAATATTCTGATCCTTATACTCTTGATGTATGCCCCAGCTACCCTTTATTGATATGCTGCCATCCTGATATTGGCTAGATCTCTCAGTTCTTCAAAGGTATCCAAATCTTCGAGAAGGATTTATTTATTGGCCTCAGGATAACGAATGCTTGTTCTGGCTGTAGAAACCACCATCTCTGTAGGGATTACTGCTTCTGATCCAAACACCAGTGAGAAGGGTGTTTGGCTTGTTGCATTCTTGGGTGTCGTCTTGTCAGCCCAAAGAACATATGGTAGCTCTTCGGCTCACTTGCCTTTCTTGGATCCTAGTTTCTTCTTCAAATTGTTGATGGTTATTTTGTTGCTTGACTCTGCTTGTCCGTTAGCTTGAGGATGAACGGGTGTGGAAGTAATCATCGTGCTGCCCCAACTGTTACAAAAGTTAATAGTTCTTTTCCCAATAAACTGGGATCCATTATCACTAACAATTTCAGATGGGATACCAAATCTAGTTATAATGTTTCTTTTAATTAAGGATATAACTTCCCTTTCTCGGACTTGTACGAATACTTCTGCTTCAATCCATTTAGAGAAGTAGTATTTCATAGCAAGCATAAAGACCTTTCCGCCTGGTGCCTTTGGTAGCTTGCCAAAAATATCCATTCCCTATTTCATGAAATGCCATGAAGAGTATATAGGATACATTGGTTCTGCTGGCTGATGAAGGATGTTTGCATGCCTTTGACAAGTATCACACTTCTTTGAGTACTCCATTGCATCCTTCTTCATTTTTTTCCAGATGTACCCAGTCCTAAGTATCCTGGAGAATAATGCTCTTCCCCCTGTGTGGTTGCTGCAGTCACCTTCATGGAAGTCTTGGAGTATTTCTTGTATTTCAGGATTTTCGATGCATCTCAAACAGGGACCTGCAAGATATTTTCTAAATACAATAAAATGATGAATTGCGATACCTTCAATATGCAAGCTTTAGGATTTTCCCCTGTATGGATTTCTCCATCTTGAAGGAACTTCTTAATTGGAAGGATCCAAGATCCTGCTTTTTGAGAGGATGAAGGATCCTTAAGTTTTTCTATGCAATCCACTATTTCCTCCACAGCTTCCTATTCTCCAATTGTCGGAGACAATATATGAATGATAGGTATCTTTACATCATCCGGGATCTTCAATGATGATGCTAAGTTCGCTAAGGCATTTGCCCCGACATTTTCTTCTCTTATAACCTGTATGATATTAAACAACTCAGAGGATTTTGCTAATTCCTTCACAATTTCTAAATACTTGATCATATTCTCACTTTTCACGGTATAAGAGCCGTTAAAGTGGTTAGTTATAAGTAAAGAATCTATATAAACTTGAAGATACCTGATCCTCATATGTTTGGCTAAAAGTGAACATGCGATACGTGCTTCATATTCTGCCTCATTGGCGGTGGCTTGAAATGCACACGCAATGGACTGGGTATTATGTCCCCCTGTGGCGATTTCAGTAGGATACCTAATCCTATTCCTCTTACGTTGGAGGCTCCATCGGTGAAGAGGATCCAAGGGTCCTTGGTCTCTTCTAGTTGTTGAACCTCCAAGTCAACTTCTTTTTGCATGTCACCGCTGAAATCAACCACAAAGTCTGCTAGTGCTTGGGATTTGATAGTTGTTCTAGGCTCATACTGAATATCATATGCACTCAGCTTCACAGCCTACTTGGCCATCCTTCCTGACAATTCTGGTTTTGTAAGCACATTCTTAACAGGATAATTAGTTCTCAAAATAATAGTATGCGTTTCAAAGTAATGTCTCAGTTTAGTAGAAGCCATAATAAGTGCAAGAATTAATTTTTTTAAATGAGAATACCTGGCTTCCGCATCTAAAAGACTTTTACTTACACAATAAACGGGATGATGTTCACCTTCGTGATCCTTCACAAGAACAGCACTTACTACATTTCCTGAAACAGCTAGGTACAGATATAAGGATTCTTCATCCACATGCTTCATAAAAGCTGGTGCTGAAGATAAATAATCCTTTAAGGCTTTAAGTGCAACTTCATGCTTCTCCGTCCACTCGAACTTCTTATTTTTCCTAAGGATGTCATAGAAGTCTTTTCACTTCTCCGAGGATCTGGGAATGAATCTGTTGAGAGCAGCTATTCTTCCTGTCAATCTTTGGACATCCTTAGCGTTCATAGGAGACTTCAAGTTAATGATGGCTTATATCTGCTCGGGGCTTGCTTCTATTCCTATCTTGGTCACCATGCATCCTAGAAATTTCCCGGCCTTAACACCAAAATGGCATTTTGACGGATTCAGTTTCATATTGTATTGATCTAGGATATTGAATGCTTCTTCAAGATCTCTGAGGTGATCCTCAGCTCTCTTCGACTTCACCACCATATCGTCTATGTAGACTTCCATGGTCTTGCCTAACTAATCCTTGAACATCATGTTGACCTATTTTTGATATGTTGCCCCTGCATTTCTTAGTCTGAACGGCATAGCAATATAACAGTATATGCCGGTAGGAGTCATGAATGTTGCATCCTCTTGATTAGATGGTTCCATATGAATTTGTTGGAATCTAGAGGAAGCATCCATAAAGGTGAGCATCTCATGTCCTGCCGTTTCATCTACCATGGAGTCTATATGTGGTAACGGGAGAGGATCCTTGGGGCATGCCTTGTTTAAATCAGTAAAATCGACACACACCCTCCACTTTCCATTTTCTTTAGAAACAACAACCACATTAGCTAACCATCGAGGATACTTAACCTCTCTGATCATACCAGCCTTAAGAAGTTTTTCAACTTCTTCTTGTATGATCGTGTTCCTTTCAGGAGCGAATTTCATTCGCTTCTGATGGATGGGTTTAATAGATAAATCAAGGCCTAACTTGTGAGTAATTATCTCCTTAAAAATACCTGTCATGTCTGAATGTCTGAAGGCAAACGTGGACTTTCTTCGCTTTAGGAAGGATACTATATCCTCCTCGATCTCACTAGGGATACTGGATCCTAGGAACACTTTCACATCTGGATCCTCGGGATCCAAGGATACTTCCTTTATGTCTCACCCCCGAGATTCCAGCACGTCCCTAGGATGCTGCTGTGGTTGCTATGCTATCGTCTGTTTGGCTGTCGGCTTCATAGATGAAGAATAATAGTTCTTGGCTTCCACCTGATCACCATCTATCCTTACTACTCCCCAAGGAGTCAGTAGTTTGATGCACTGATGGTAAGTAGAGGCTACTGCCTTCATCCCATGTAGCCAAGGCCTGCCTAAAATAACATTGCAACAAGATAGGTTATCAATAACACAAAATTTCTTGTAAGAATTTAACCCTTCGATGTATATTGGGAGTTTAATGTCCCCCGATGTTTTCTTGGTTTCGCCACTGAAACCATCTAACACCGATGACCTTGGGATGATCTCCGAGTCTGGGATATTCATCTTCTGATGTACATCGTGTTGGATGATATAGACCGAGCTTCCACCATCGACTAGGATCCTGCGCACATAATGGTTACCAATAAACAAAGTGACAATCAAACCGTCATGATGTGGATCTTAGATGTTTGATTTATCTTCTTCATCGAAGAAGATCCTTTTGTCAATCGTCAAAGTGGTGGAATGACTGGTCGTTCTCCATCTCCAGCTTGGTTTCTTTGGCATGCCTTTTTGCTAAAGAGAAAGAAGTTCCGCATATATCTGAGCCTCCGGAGATGAAGTTGATCACTTGTGCATCTGGTGGGGGCGGAGTTGCTTTTTGAGGAACCTCTTCAGGATCCTGGATCCTTGACTTTTTTCTTCCCAAAAGTTCCTTAAAATGTCCCTTGATTAGGAGGTATCCAATTTCCCTCATTAAACCGATGCAATCGTCCGTCATATGGAAGAAATCCTCATGGAACACACACCATTTGAATTTGTCTCTGAAGGTCGTTGACTTCTCATTCTTTCGAGGCCACCTTGCCTTCTCTCCTAGATCCTTCATGGCACAAATCAAGCCATGAGTATCCATAGAGAAGCAATATTCTGAGATGCTTGGGTAATCTTCATCGCCATCTCCTTCTTCAACCGCTCGAACGTTTTGGTTGTTGAATTTGGAGTACGGCTTCGAGTTGTTGTTTCTGAACGAGGATCCTTGTTTCTTGTCAGAGGATTCTTGCTTTGTTTGAGCCCCTAATCATTCTTGGATCCTTTTGTCATCCTCCAGCAGTATGAATCTCAGTGTTCTGTTCCTTACTTCATCTAAAGATCTGCAAGGAGTCATCACAAGATCATCATAAAAAGGGGAGCCCCTATTTAGCCCCATCTTGAAGGCTTCTACAGTCGTAGCCATGTCAAGATTTGGGATTTCTTGGGCCTCCCTGCCAAACCTCGTGACAAAATACCTAAGGGATTCATCATTAGGTTGGAAAACTCTATATAAGTCAGTAGTTAACCTCTCATATTTCCTACTGCAAGAAAATTGGCTGTTAAACAAGTTAACTAAATGTGAAAAAGAAGTAACAGAAAAGAGAGGAAGACTTAGCATCCATTTTAAAGCAGATCCTGATAGTGTGGATCCAAAACCCTTGCACAGACAAGCCTCCTTGAGCCTTTCTAGAATTGGATTGATCTTCATCCTTTCCCTGTATTGGGCTACATGCTCTTCAGGATCAATGGTCCCATCATACACTTTCATGTTTGGGGTTTGAAAGCGTTTCGGGATCTTTGTGTCACAGATTGGTGGAGCAAATCTGGACAATTTGTGGCTTCCCTCCAGTATCTCAGGGATTGGACGAATTACCCCAGGTACGCTGGATATCATATCCTTAAGTTTCTGTAGTTCCTTAGCCATAGCTTGGTTGATACCTATATCCTGCATGGAACCACGATTAACATATAAGGATATAGGATCATACATGTTACCTCTTTGTTGCGTGAACATCGGCATTCCAGAAGAATGGCTGAGGTAAGGAGCGTCTGCTATAGGAGTTAGTCCACCATATGCGATAGTCTGCATGGGGATAATATCTCTTTCATGGACCTCTGAAGACCTCTGATGCTAAATTCCAGAGGATCCTTGATTCTGGAGGAAGGATCCTTGAGGCTGGAAGTTATAGGATCCTTGGTAACACAACCCAAAGGATCATGGTTGAAGGATCGATGATCCTTAATGAAAGATCGAGGATCCTTGAGTCTGCTGGCCCATTGACCCTGATTGGAGGATATATGATCATTGTTGAAAGAATGAGGATTCTTGAGCCTGTTGACCCATGGACCCCGGATTAAGGATGGATGATCCTTGTTGGAAAACTGAGGATCCCTGAGTTTGTTGACTCATGGATCCCGGTTAGAGGATGGATGATCCTTGAGTATATTGAGCCAAGGATCCTGGAGTGGTAAAATCTAACATCCTAGGCATTAGAGGAGTCTGATCCTCTGCCGGCCTCTTAGTCCTCTTGAGGTCTTCTATCTCCCGAATGATCCTCTGGTTAGTCTTGTTCTGCTGCTCCATATTTGCTTTAACCTGTGAAAACATAGCAGAAACATCATTGTTAGTATTAACCACCGAAGTGGCAGCAGTAGTTTTCAAGCTATGGAAGACTGGTAGTTGTGTCTTGTTTCCAGCAGCAGTATCTCTTGGTGCTACCATCAATGGAGGAGGCATCGGTGGCAAAGTTCTTGATGAGTGAGAAACGGTTGAGGGCATGGTTGATGAAGTAGAAGATTGTTGAGAGGCCATTGATGGTGATACGGGTATGGAAGGTTGAATATTGATAAGGTATTTTCTGGATTATAGCACCAATTGCCCCACGGCGGGCGCCAAATTGTTTTGGTCAAAATTCGGCTAAAGTTTGAATAACCAAATTTGTAATGTGAGGTTTAGTGCTACGATGACAATAATGATTATATGAACGAAATAAGGATAAACACCATGATTTGTTGAGAGGAAAAAACTTTGATCTCGTTAAGATCAAGGGAAAAAACCTCGGGTGATGACAAATCATCTATCACCAATTTACTAATCAAAAATCGGGTTACAATTATAGAGTTTACGATCAACGAATACAATGAAGCTAACTGTGTGTGATTATAGAGAGATCTCAGTTATTGTATACGAATGTGAGCTAGTAAGTGAGTGTTAATCCTAGTTGATCACAACTCGTTTTCAACAAAGAAATAACAACCAACTACATCTCCTATAATCACACCACTCTTCCCACTAGGCGTTCCATCTCTTTTGACCACGTGCGGGAGTCGTCCAGTAGCACAAAAATAGGATTTCCAAGTCGTCCAGCCGTTATATCTATCAAACACAACAACACTCAAATACAATCATTAGTAAACAAATAATACCAAGGATCCTTGATCCTTTATAACCTGGAGCATATCCCAAGGATAATTGATCCATAAATTATTCAAGGATAGAGGATCCTCAGCATAAATTCTATGTCCTAACAATATATATATATATATATCTGTGTGTGTGTGTGTTTCTGTTTAATTGTAATGATAGTATATACCAATGACTTTCAAATATAATAAAGTTTATTATATTTAGAGTCTTGGTTTTTTTATCAATGATTGTTTCGTGTTTTTTGTGAAACTTAAATTTGATTGTTACATGTTAAACGTTGGTAAATATATCGTTTGGTACAAATTAATTACATTGGGCACAAATTTTGTAAGGCCCCGTTCCCGGTGCCCTACATTTCACATCGGATTTAAACATAGTTTTACAATCAGAGTTAATTAAAAACTTCCGCGGAATATAAAACTTCAACTAATCATTACAAAACATTCAAATCTTGTCTTTAAAACATAGCATAAAACATCGTATTAAAACATCATTTCTTCCATCTTTAGATGCCAGCCATTCGATCCATGCCATGTGCCATCCTCATGCTAGCTCTTTAAGTCTATCCACCTGCGTGCATACTAAAAGTCAGCTACGCTGAGTGAGTTCTAGTTAACCAGGCAACATACAATACATTCTCATACATGCATATATACGCATCCGAAGATACTTATTCATACTTAACCTGTTACCTCTCTATCATACATACATACTTACTTACATGTATCCAAAGACACATATTAATACCTTAACCTTTTATAAATGTCTATAAGAGGAACGTTACGTAATATCCATTAAAAGAACATCTACTATTGTCCAGAGAAAGAATATTATATATTATCTATATAAGAAACAATATTTATTATCCATAGAAGGAACACTATATAATATCCATAGAAGGAACTGCGTGTATTATCCATAGAAGAAACATTATATATATTATCCATAGAAGGAACAACGTGTATTATCCATAGAAGGAACAGTATCCGTTGTCCATACAAGAAACTCTATATATTATCCTTAGAAGGAACAACGTTTATTATCCATAGGAGGAACAGATACTTAATTATATAATATCCATCTAAGGAACACTAATAAGGTCCACAGTCCTTATCTACGCTATCACGTTCCACGTCTATGTCAAATAGAAGTTAGAGGGATTTGTCATCCTAACTTACTATGTCGGACGTGGAATGTACCAACATAAACAAGCATACCACATCATAACATACAGACGCACTGGGCATCCTTCATATTAATATTCTAACGATCACCTTCCCTGGCGGTACGTGCAATATCCGAAGATCGTTCACGCACCGAAAAACATTCATTCATAACTTCAATATAATAACTATCACATAAATCATGTATGACATACACTTACCACTTAAGATAAGTGTATTAGCATCTCACATTAAGTATACTCACAGCCCCAAAAACATAACAAGGAAATGGGGCTAGAAACTCACATGGGTCTGATTCCTTTCAGAGTTAATGGTAACTCATTTCCTTAACTAGGTGTGGCTAACTGTATAACAATTACATGTATCAATTAACTACCCCTATACATATCATATTTCTAGGTTATTGTAACCCCTAGCTAAAGGGGTCTGGGTCAGCGTCCCTGGAAGTGGGGTTCTAGGGGCGGCATCCCCTAGCAGGGTCCAAGGGGCAGAGCCCCTGGCTGGGGTTAAGCTGCCAGGTCATCTTGGAAAAATTTTATTTTCCTTAATAAGCCATTACAAAAAAGCTCATCAGAAAAACTGAAGTTCAATTATTTAATCAAATTGAATCTTCATTTTAAATGTTACATTTTATTATTAATTTTTTACTTATTTTTAACTTAATCATCATATAAGTCCATATCTATCGTTTACGTACTTATACGCCATTTATCTTTCATTTATTTGGAAAATCATCTTGACCCGTATAAGTTTCCGGGCGTATAAGTCCAACCCCAACGTATAAGTTTACTCACGTATAAGTTTATTAACGTATAAGTACCTCCGTATAACTTATACAGCTGTGTAAGTTATACGTTGTATAACTTATAAGCTGCATATAAGTTATACGCATAGTGACTTATGCGCTCATAACATATTTATACGCTGCACCATACTTATACGGTGATCATACATATACGTTGAATCTGACTTACACGGATATACATACTTATACGGTGCACGTACATACATGTTATATACTTATACGTTGCACACACTTATACGACGTATATACTTATACGCCCGTATAAGTGCAGGTCAGCCTCCATTATTGAGTTTTTAGCATTTTTCTTCGATTCCGGCGCTTTCAGCCGCCGTTAACCACCATGGTTGGTCGGTTTTTGATCACTTATGACCTAGGTAACTTCGAGTGTCCAGATCTGAGCTAAGGTGGACCTTAAGCTCTTTTTTGGTTGATTAAACACCAGCTAGATCTAGATTCAAATGGCCCATTCAGCATCGTGAGGCTGGGGTGTCGGGTTCTAGTTTGTTGGGTCAGCTGAGATAATTGATTTCTTACCTTTGGTTGTTCTTGGATCGTTGAATAGAATATAGTAGAGAGTGTTTGGCTTAAGTGCGTGTGTTTAATGATGGAGGCTAAGGTGAAAAATGGATGGAGACGGAAAGGATTAGGGTTTAAGGGGTATTTATACTCCTTGAGCACATGGACCTTAGGCATATCTTCCTTTTTAAGTCCATAACTATTTCCATCTAATTGTCCAACCATCCTTCTATCTTTATTATTTTATTATTATTATTCTACTAACTTAATTTAATTATCCAAAGTGTAACATCTCGAATTTCTATAATAATAATAAAATATATTATTTGCGTTGAAAGAATTAGATAGAGTTAGTAGAATAATAATAATAATAATAATAATAATAATAATAATAATAATAATAATAATAATAATAATAATAATAATAATAATATAATTGTAACATTTGTTACTATTCAAACCCGGAACCCATTTATTATTATTATTATTATTATTATTATTAAATTTCCTTCGTTCGTTTGTCTCATTTTATTATTTAAACGTTTATTAAAACATAAAATATCGCATTCGTTTAAGTATACGTATTTTGGTTAGATGTTTTATATACTGGTAACACCTATGAAATTTGTGCAAAATCCACCCCTTAACTAAATTTTATCCACTCTTGCACCCACATATAAAGACCAAGGACCAAATTGCAAATTATATTCAAAATACCTCCATCATATTCCTTCCCTCCTTTCTCCTTACCATCACCGACGGCCAAGACCCCCCCCCCCTCTTGTTCCTCAATTTTCGGATAAATTGATCTTACCAAATCATTAGCTTACCTAAATCGCGTCCTACCGACACCCTAAACTTGGTAAATTATAAACAATTGACAACGAATTTCTTTAATATAGAACCGCAGCTCGTTCGATCCCCAAAACACTATAAATACATGTCTAGGATACAATTAAACTCGCCCACACCACCGTCTCTACATTGCGTCACAAACCCCTAGATAATTACAGTATACAAGGCCATCTAATACCCGTTTAAGATCAAAGCAGGGCCGCACCTTCCTGTTCTTCGTTCTTCCTCAATTTGTTAACATACAAGGTAATTATAAGTTGCATTCAAATCGTTTTTGCCCAACAAACATTAACCCCAACTCAATTTAATTAATCTATGAACGATTTGGACATCTTGAATTCTAGGGTTTATTTGTTGAAGGAGGGTTTTCTGGTTAACTGGTTTTATATAAATAAACTGAGATCTGTAACAAACAAACACACCAGCTCAATGGCTGGTGCGTGAGCTGTTAAAACCCTGGAACCGGTCCAGGCGTGGGTTCGAGCCCCCTGGACCCGGTTTTTATGTTTTTATTTTTTTTATACATTGAAAACATTTTCTTTTATATTAATATATGGTTATAACTTTTAATAAGCGTAAAAATTGATAAACCGAACCACTAGTCTTGTTACCTTCTCGTCATTAAACTTTAATTTTCTCCATAAAATTTATATATATATATATATATATATATATATATATATATATATATATATATATGAATATATATGTGATAACAACTCGCTTAATAACCCAAATTTTTGATTCATTATAAAGACAAATTTTCGCCTTAGCTTTTACAACTTTATGTATATATTACTTTATTAAATATCTATTTTATTTACGTAAAGAAAGCGAACATAAATAGTAATAATAATAATAATATTAATAATAAAATTAATATCAATAGTTTAAATCCTAAATGACACTAAAAGTGTCATATTATTTCTTTTTAACTATTTCTACCCTCTAGCTATATTATTTACAAATTTATGAAAATTAAACTAATAATATTAGAAATTGTATTTAAACCCTATCAAATTTCCATATCCGTTATACGCCTTGTTATTATTTCTTTAATCTTAATTAATTATCATTAACAGTTAGGAACTTTTGTTGACGTTACCCGATCGAGGAGCTCGCCGCCCTTATCTTAAATTTTCTTTCATCGACATCTCGTTCCCGTTAATCCACTCGTTAAGGTGAGTTTACATACCCCTTTTTCCATCTTTTATATTTTGGGGGGTAGCATGTATACCATATTCAAGTTTACTTATGTTTTATTCCCACATCTATTCAAAACACAATTCAATATATGTTTATGTGTGATTATTGCATGCTCTATGATATGCTTTATGTGCTTAATTGTTTATTTTATGTTTGGTGGTTGGTATCTCATCCTCATCTATCCTCATCTAGTATGATCATACATTTACCCAAGTAGATTTCGTATCAATAAGAACGGGTCCACATCTATTTAGTTGTTTACATTTTCATAAGTATTGTAATACTCATCATTTACATATGAATTGTGGTTTTTATCTATATATGTATCTCAACTAAAACTTATGTATTCTCACCAACATTCGTGTTGAAAAACTCTATATTTATACATGCTACAGGTACAAGTAATTTACATTGATTAAGATTGAAGATATTAGTTTTTACCTTAGGAAATATATATTTAAACAATAAATATGATGTAATTTTTTTGATTATTGAATTTGTGTACATGTTTAATGTTAATGAAGTTAAATAATTATTAACGCTTTAATTAGTATCTTCTGATCTACTGTCCAATCAATACGTTAAGCACCGGCATGTTCCGCCTTTGGTCGGGGTGTGACAGATTGGTATCAGAGCTGAAGGCTATAAGATAGGTGGTTAGATATAACAGCCTAGTAGCATGCTTAGGGTCCTTATACGTGATATGCCTTTACGTGTTTGCACCCTGAATTATATTATTGTTTGTAGTATCTTATATACTATTTAATGATTTAATATTATTCTTATACACAAAAGCACACACTTAATCAGAGGCTATGCCTCACTCTAAAAAATTGTTTTCAAAACTTTAGGACGATTTAAAAAAATGGGAAATTCCTTAAGAAATCCCGCCTTTTTACTCCGCTCTCCTTGAGGATGATTCGTGGGACGAATATGTAGAATCTGTAAGAGGGACGCACTTGTTTACCAAACTGTTGACACCAAGGCTTGCGAGCCTAAGGAAGTGGAATGCGCATAAATCTCAATCCATCGCGAGACCTGGTTGCCTTCCTGGAGCGTTCGGTAAGGGTGTGGAACTTATTAGGCCAAAGCATATCACACTAAATGTACCCGAATCTGCTACCCTAATTGTATCACACGTGGTCATGTGACGATCACATTCTTAAACCATTGATGAGATTTTTCCTAACTTTTTTTTTATTAATAATGAATATTTTCTCAAATTATCAATTTCATCATTACTCTAATTTAAGGTTATTAAAATTTTATTTTGTATTCTCGTGAATTTTCACAAAACTCGAAATTTCACATAGTTAAACAATTGTTTTTCCAAAACATAATAAATTTGTCACGTGTCGTCATTGTAGCATGTCTTCTTCCCACCTTATCAACCGTAACTGTCGCACCGGCAAATCAGGACGTAGCATATCATCCCGCATCGCTAAGGGAATCGTGGAAGCCCTCCCAACAATCATCTCTCAACTCCAAACTGTGAATGCCCTTACATCATCCACAACACCGAACCTAATTGCTTACCCCCTCAAACAATTCAAGAGTGCCAACCTGCCTGAATACTTCGGTATCGACGGTGCTACCATTCTCCTCCAATGGTTCGAAGAAATGGAGAGCATATTCCTCCATTGTGAATGTCTCGAGGACAAGAAAACCACTTACGTCTCGAGAATTCTCAAGAAGAATGCCCTCAATTGTTGGAACGGTGAAAAGCGCACGCTTGGCGCTTAGATTGCCATGGCCTTGCCATGGGATGACCTCAAGAAACTCATGCTCAAGAAGTTTTGCCCGAAACATGAGCTTCGGAAGTTAGAAGAGGAATTTTGGAATTTGGAACAAGAAAGTGGTAATGACACCATCTACAACGATCGTTTCCATGAACTGAGAATTCTCATCCCTCACATGGTCACTCCCCTTGAGCGTTCAATCGACAAGTACATCTCGGGTTTGCCTATGCAAATCCAAGAGTCCGTCCTAAGTCGTGACCCTCAAACCCTCCATGATGCCATCACCTAAGCCGGTACCCTCACCGAAAACCACGTTAAGGCCGGGACCTTAACGCGGAAAAATTCCAAAAAGCCCAATGATAAGCCTGCTTCCGCGCCCACCAAAGAACCCAAGCCTAAATCTCCCAAACCCGAGTCTTCTAAGCCCGAATCCTTCAAGCACAATAACAACAACTCTCCCCACTACCGCAACAATAAAAGAAGGTCCAATACCCAAAACTATGTCCTGGCCCAATTGCATGCCCAACCCACCAGGAAGCCTCACAGGACCCCACCCATTATGTGATACGTGTAACTTTCACCATTTGCCTAACCTCAAGTGTCGACAATGCATCCATTGCAATCGATTTGGTCACCTCTTTACCACATGTCGTGAACGCAACCAACTTTTGATGCAACCATTTACCTCACCCCTTACCCAACCCTTATCTTATGCTAAACCGTTTACTCAAGCACCCTCAACTATTAGAGCTTGTTACAATTGTGGAGACCCTAGGCATTATCGCAATGCATTCCCAAGACTCGCACACATGAACCAAATTCAATCCTAGCCGACCCAAACCGCTCAATATCAAGCTTACCAAGCCCAAGTAAATCAACTTCAACAAATCCATGCTCAACCCATCCAAGCAATTTAAGCCCAACCCATTCAACCAAATCCCAATCAACCAACCAACCTCAAGTGACCAAGCTACTCAAGGACAAGTGTGTTACATCAACGGTTCCCGGGTCTAAGCCTAACCCTTCATGAAGACATGCTACGCAAAAGACGTTTCTTTAATTTAGTTCTTTTCATTTAAATCTATTGTATTGACTTCATTAAATCTCTAGTTTTGTTATAAATGAAAAATCATGGTTTTTTATGTATGAATTCAATTACCCATCTATTTCTATTATAACGATTATTGCACTATATATTGTTACATGGTCTATGACCGGTTGTTTACCAGGACTATGTGCATGGCTATGCACATGGTTGTCTAATAGCACCATATTTGTATAATGAACTACCTATGACCGATTTCCTACAAACGTTTTGGAAATTGGGCTATGAACATGCGTTGTACATAGTTATCTAATAGGAGTCACATGTACAAATTTTATATCGATATTTTAATACATGGCTACCCAAACCCTCCAAACTCACCACCTTCTCACGGTACTCTTACCTCATCTGATCGGTTTTATAATCTTGGTTTCAAACCTCATCTATTATCATAATCATAAGCCCCGTGGTTCGTTTGTTGCGTAAACCTATTTATTATTGCGTGAATTTTGTCGCCATCTAAAGTATATTCTCTACATCGTTTGTGTAAGTTACTTATATAATTTCAAAATTTTCCTTAATCTATTTATTCCATTTTGACGTTATTACTTTCGATGGTTAACTCCAACAATTTCATTATTATTAATTTTAGATTATTAACTAGTTATGTATGATCATTAAATTTCCCGTATTTATATATACGCTCATTGCCCTTGATTAAATGATTCCATTTAAACATCGACTAAAAAAAAGAGTTTTCTTTTACCCTTGTTTTTCAAACCCGCACAACGGGACGAACCATGTGCATCATGCGACGATCTAAATAATTATGAGTGCACGCATAATTATCGAAATCATCGCATGGAACTCATGGTGAATACGGTTGTGTGTCATAACTCGGAACCTAGGGTGATTTTGGGTAACGGTACAAATACCGATGTGATAAGGGCATGGTGGATACGCCGCTGGTACATCCTATATATATGTGTCCTAATCATGCCTTACGTTTGTAGCGTTATTTGGTCACCTAAAGATCTGTGTTATTTTTTTGTATAGAAAAAAAAAAAGTTTCTCTGGATACTTATTTCCTCTCTTTAGGTTATGGTTCTCTATAATTTCGTGACGAAATTTCTAAAAGTTGGGAATCCTGTAACATTGGTTACTTTTCAAACCCGGAACCCATTTATTATTATTAAATTTCCTTCGTTCGTTTGTCTCATTTTATTATTTAAACTTTTATTAAAACATAAAATATCGCATTCGTTTATGTATACGTATTTCGGTTAGTTGTTTGATATATTGGTAACAACTATGAAATTTGTGCAAAATCCACCCCTTAACTAAATTTTATCCACTCTTGCACCCACATCTAAAGACCAAGGACCAAATTGCAAATTATATTCAAAATACCTCCATCATATTCCTTCCCTCCTTTCTCCTTACCATCACCGACGGCCAAGACCCCCCCCCCTTTCTTGTTCCTCAATTTTCGGACAAATTGATCTTACCAAATCATTAGCTTACTTAAATAGCGTCCTACCGACACCCTAAACTTGGTAAATTATAGCCAATTGACAGCGAATTTCTTCAATATCGAACCGCAGCTCATTCGTCCCCAAAACACTATAAATACATGTCTAGGATACAATTAAACTCGCCCACACCACCATCTCTACATTGAGTCACAAACCCCTAAGATAATTACAATATACAAGGCCATCTAATACCCGTTTAAGATCAAATCAGGGCCGCACCTTCCTGTTCTTCGTTCTTCCTCAATTCGTTAACATACAAGGTAATTATAAGTTGCATTCAAATCGTTTTTGCCCAACAAACATTAACCCCAACTCAATTTAATCAATCTATGAACGATTTGGACATCTTGAATTCTATGGTTTATTTGTTGAAGGAGGGTTTTCTGGTTAACTGGTTTTATATAAATAAACTGAGATCTGTAACAAACAAACACACCAGCTCAATGGCTGGTGTGTGAGCTGTTAAAACTCTGGAACCGGTCCAAGCGTGGGTTCAAGCCCCTTGGACCTGGTTTTTATGTTTTTATTTTTTTTATACTTGGAAAACATTTTCTTTTATATTAATATATGGTTATAACTTTTAACAAGCATAAAAATTGATAAACCGAACCTCTAGTCTTGTTGCTTTCTCGTAATTGAACTTTAATTTTCTCCATAACACTTATATATATATATATGTGTGATAAAAACTCGCTTAATAACCCAAATTTTTGATTCATTATAAAAACAAATTTTCGCCTTAGCTTTTACAACTTTGTGTATATATTACTTTATTAAATATCTATTTTATTAACGTAAAGAAAGCGAACATAAATAGTAATAATAATAATATTAATATCAATAATAAAATTAATATCAATAGTATAAATCCTAAATGACTCCAAAAGTGTCATATTATTTCTTTTTAACTATTTCTACCCTCTAGCTATATTATTTACGAATTTATGAAAATTAAACTAAAAATATTAGAAATTGTATTTAAACCCTATCAAATTTCCATATCCGTCATACGCCATGTTATTATTTCTTTAATCTTAATTAATTATCATTAACAATTAGGAACTTTTGTTGACGTAACCCGATCGAGGAGCTCGCCGCCCTTATCTTAAATTTTCTTTCATCGACATCTCTTTCACATTAATCCACTCGTTAAGGTGAGTTTACATACCCCTTTTTCCATCTTTTATATTTTTGGGGTAGCATGTATACCATATTCAAGTTTACTTATGTTTTATTCCCACATCTATTCAAAACACAATTCAATATATGTTTATGTGTGATTATTGCATGCTCTATGATAATGCTTTATGTGTTTAATTGTTTATTTTATGTTTGATGGTTGGTATATCATCCTCATCTAGTATGATCATACATTTACCCAAGTAGATTTCGTATCAATAAGAACGGGTCCACATCTATTTAGTTGTTTACATTTTCATAAGTATTGTAATACTCATCATTTACATATGAATTGTGGTTTTTATCTATATATGTATCTCAACTAAAACTTATATATTATCACCAACATTCGTGTTGACAAACTCTATTTTTATACATGCTACAGGTACAAGTAATTTACATTGATCAAGATTGAAGATATTATTTTTTACCTTAGGATATATATTTAAATAATAAATATGATGTAATTGTTTTGATTATTGAATTTGTGTATATGTTTAATGTTAATGAAGTTAAATAATTATTAACGCTTTAATTAGTGTCTTCTGAGCTACTGTTCAATCAATACGTTACGCCCTGGCATGTTCTGCCTTTGGTCGGGGTGTGACAATAATAATAATAAAGATAACAGGATGGTGGGCTTGATATAAGGAAATTAATTATGGACTTAAGCCTAAGGTCCATGGACTTAGAGAGTATAAATACCCCTTAAACCATAATCCTTTCAATTTTCATCTATCTCTACACCTTAGCCTGCATCATCAAAACACACACTTAAGCCAAACACTCTTTACTCTACTATATTCAACGATCTGAGACCAACCGAAGGTAAGAAATCATTTATCTCAGCTGACCCAACCTATTAGAACACGACACCGCAGCCACATGATGTTGTATAAGCCATTTGGATCTAGATCTAGCTTTATTCGGTTGTTTAATCAACCAAAAACGAGCTTAATGACCACCTTAGCTCAGATCGGACACCTCGAAGCTACCTCGGCCATAAGCGATCAAACCCCGACCAACCATGGTGGTTAACGGCGGGTGACGACGCCGGAATCGAAGAAAAACCATAAAAACGCGTGAAAAGGGAGCTGCCCTACACTTATACGTCGTATAAGTATATACGCCGTATAAGTGAAGCGTGTA
The DNA here is from genome assembly GCF_021521415.1 of Bidens hawaiensis. Classification (NCBI taxonomy): domain Eukaryota; kingdom Viridiplantae; phylum Streptophyta; class Magnoliopsida; order Asterales; family Asteraceae; genus Bidens; species Bidens hawaiensis. Next base: position 158,211 of record NW_027494491.1, on the reverse strand, counting down.
AGTCGGTAGCGTATAACTATGGACAACATAAGTTGCAGCAGTGTTTATGTATGCAACGTGTAAGTGTGACAACGCATAAGTATAAGTTGCAGCGTATGAGCTTGAGCAACGTGTAAGTATAAGCAAGCTGTATATGTATGTAAATGTATATGTCTGCAAGAAATGTGTATGTATAGCTTATACGTTGGAACCACTTATACGTTGGGACGACTTATATGCTGGACGGCTTATACGTTGGACAAGAGAACTTATACGCCCATAAAACATCATTCTTCCATCTTTAGATGCCATCCATTCAATCCATGTCATGTGTCATCCTCATGCTAGCTCTTTTAACCTATTTACATGCATACATACTAAAAGTCAGCTACGCTTAGTGAGTTCTAGTTAATCAGGTAACATACAATACATTCACATACTTACATATATACGTGTCCGAAGATACATATAACCTACTTAGTATGTTAGCTTTCTTTCATACTTGCATATTGTAACATCACGGAAATTTTGAGCAACAAATATCAAGTTTTCAAAGTCTAGGGACCAAATCTGCCAATTTCCAAACTCCAAGGTTAAAAATGAAAAATTTGTTTCCTTGTCCTATCGTGCTACGTGACAAGGACAAAGACGAGCCCATCGCGTACCACGATGGGGCTTGGTCAAAACTTCTGGAAGAAGTCAACAGCGATACGCGATCGCTGTTGAGCCTACGTCATCGCGTACCGCGATGACGTTGTGACAACCGAGCCCTGGTGCGGAAGCATGAATAATAGTCGTTACTAATCAACGGTGTGGAGCTCGGGTCTAGGGTTAGGATCGAATCTAACTCAAATACACTCTTGAATAATGATATCAGTTGGACGGATGAGGTGTATTGAGAGAGAGTCTGATTTGATTAACAATCAACAATAAAGTAGGATGAACAATTGTAATCAAAACACAAACAAGATAGAAAAGGTAGTATGAAATATTAGCCGAATGATTCTCATTAAGATGAAACACTCATACATACATTCATACATACAATCAATTAAGAAATATCTCAGCCGCCACCAGGAGAGCTCATCCTGGCGACGGAGACTCTCTCAAAGGGATAAAACCCTAAATCTCACACATACACAATACAGTCACTCATGCTAGACAAATGAATAAAAACATCTATTTATACTAGCCTAGCATGACTTGGTCTTCAAGCCATCCACCCTTGGTTGAGACCAAATAATACATTTTTCACCCAAAAATTAATTTGATGCGTCGCTCTAAAATATAAGTCCTAACAATCTCCCCCTTAGACCGATGCCATCGAATTTCTTTCATGATCACCTCATAACTCATTGTCTATCATTGAAATTATCCCCCTCACGTTAAGCTTCTCCCATTGTTCATTTCGAATCATCACTCTTATATCACTTTTGGATATAGTTGTATGGGCATATGAACGAGGCTTTGAACTTCAAAGATCAACTTCAAGTAACAAGGTCATCACAAAAAGAAATAAACTCAATGTGATCATCAAATAAACTTTCATTCTTCAAATCTGTTTCTTCCCCTGTAAATCATCTTCAAACCATTCCCTGAATTAAAATAGAATTCAAGTCAACCATAACCCGTTCTTGACTGTTCAAGTGACTATTTCATAGGAGGTTGAACTCTACTGATCATCCTTTCAACTTGTTACTCGTGATGACTCTATCTTCTCATCCGTACTAGGAAATCTGAAAACTTACAAACGATGAAACATCTTTGAAAAACCTTGGATTATTAATCTTGATCAACTTTTCCTTAACTTGAGTCTTTTACTTGATTTGAAGCTAACCATTTGCAATGAAATTCAAAGATTTTACTCCCCCAATTTCGTTGCAATTGTCTTTAATAAATGTGTCTTCAAATCAAGTGTGGGTGAAACAATCTTGATCATCCTCATCAAGACTGTAAAAATCTCAAATGAACATATTCAAAAGTTGGTTGACACTAAAAGTGATTAAATCCGTAAGTTTGGTCAACACTTGTTCTTGTAAAGCTTTTGATGAAGTCGTGAAATTGGATGAGGTTTGAATTCCATAAGCTTGTTGATGATTGGAGAAAAATTACCAAAATACCCCTGGTATATATCTTCCGTAGAGAACAGCTTGGTCAAACGGTCAACGGTACCAAAAATCTCAAAAGTTTCTTCAAAACTTTGAAATGTTTCACAAACTCTGTTTCCTAGCACACAATGTGCTTGGGAGCACTTTTCCTAGCACAAAGTATACTCCGAGTACATTCCTAGCACAATTTTTTTTTTTTTTTTGCACTAGCATAAAGTGTACTCGGAAGGAAAAGTGTTCTCGGAAACAAAGTGTACTCGGAAATCAAAGTGTACTCGGAAATCAAAGTGTACTCGGAAAGCTGAGTGTACTCGGAAAGCTGAGTGTACTCGGAAATCAAAGTGTACTCGGAAGCAAAAACACTTGTGATTTTTCAATTTTTCACCGAGTACACAAAGTGTACCCGGAGATCAAAGTGTACTCGGAAGTACAATTGTGCTCGGGAATACTTAGTGCTTTTTCATTTTCCACCAAGCATGCTCGGGAGCAAAAATGTGCTCGGGAGCAAGGGTGTGCTCGGGAGTACTTGTGATTTTTCATTTTCTCACTTAACACCAAGCATGCTCGGGAGCAAAAGTGTGCTCGGGAGCAAGGGTGTGCTCGACACAAACTTGAGTTTTCTCTTCACAAGCATAATTGTTCAAGACAAAACAAAGTATGCTCGAAAAAGAGTCTGCTCGAATAAATAATAAAGTGTGCTCGAGACTTAAAGATAGTTTTCTTGAGAAGACAAAGGATATGCTCTGGGTTTCACAAAGTGTGCTCGAATTTGATGTGCTCGATATAAGATGTGCTCGAAATAACCTGTGCTCGAGCAAAACAAAGATGTGCTTGGGCAAAACACCTCCTGTGCTCGAAGCAACACTTAGTCATTTTCAATACTCGAGTCCAATCTTATTTTTTTCATAGTGTGCTCGAGACATCAAAACTTCATTTCTGCGTCATCAGTCACTGATTTGCCCTTGCAGAACCTGCTCGAATATTCACTTTGCATCTGCTGCAACAAACAATGATGAAATTGCCTTTAGTACTTGTTCATTCTTGACTTTTACATTCTCCTTATCAGTTTGTACCATCAGCAATATTTTTCAACAAACATCTACTGTTTGTGCAGCACGAGCACACAAAACCCTAATTTTTTCAAATCCAAAAATCAAATTTCGTAATCTGAAATTAATCACTATAGCCCTATCCAAGTCATCTCGAAATCAAAGAAACCTAACTTCATATCATAATCAACCTTTTCAGATCTAGAAACAATCAGATGAACAGTGTTGCCCCAAAACGAGCCAAATAACACTGTTACATCAGATCTGGACCGTTCTGACCAAATAAACATGAAATTGATGTTGAATCTCCAAACGAGTCATCAACCCAAACATCAATCCATTACTTTTCTCCGAATCATCAAATAATTTCAAAACCCCCAAAAATAATTTCGACGAACTTCATCGTTTAACGTCCATGGTGGATTCAAGAGCGAAATGAATCTGTTCAGCGGTTAGTCTGAACGATTCGGTAACCCAGGCTCTGATACCAATTGTGACAACCGAGCCCCGGTGCGGAAGCGTGAATAATAGTCGTTACTAATCAACGGTGTGGAGCTCGGGTCTAGGGTTAGGATCGAATCTAACTCAGATTCACTCTTAAATGATGATATCAGTTGGACGGATGAGGTGTATTGAGAGAGAGTCTGATTTGATTAACAATCAACCATAAAGTAGGATGAACAATTGTAATCAAAACACAAACAAGATAGAAAAGGTAGTATGAAATATTAGCCGAATGATTCTCATTAAGATGAAACACTCATATATACATTCATACATACAATCAATTAAGAAATATCTCAGCCGCCACCAGGAGGGCTCATCCTGGCGACGGAGACTCTCTCAAAGGGATAAAACCCTAAATCTCACACATACACAATACAGTCACTCATGCTAGATAAATGAATAAAAACATCTATTTATACTAGCCTAGCATGACTTGGTCTTCAAGCCATCCACCCTTGGTTGAGACCAAATAATACATTTTTCACCCAAAAATCAATTTGATGCGTCGGTCTAAAATATAAGTCCCAACAGACGTGGCCTGACACGTCAGACACATTTTCACCACGTCTCCACACGTGGCACACCGGTCTCTACGTGTCCCGACACGTGGCACATCGTCCGCCATGTGCCAACACGTGGTGGACCGTCTGCCACGTGGCGACACGTGGCAGGCCTACTATGTGCGTCACCAAGGCTTCGTCGCGGTACGCGACGGATGCCTTGAAGGCGGTCGCGTACCGTAATGGGACATCAGAAAATGCCTATAAATAGCAAGGTCCGGGTTCTTCACGATCCGTCCCAAAATTCGGCATATATCTCTCTCTAACATCTCACTACACATCGAAAACCGCGCCTTCGATCCATCTAGATAAACGTGCCCGAATCCTCGTTTCCCGTGCCCTACCTCGATAATCATGCCATTTTCCGATGACGTGTATATCAAGAAGGTGATCCCGTACCGACGTCCCGACGATCATTTTGGAGTGCATGCCGTGAAGTGTTGGTGCCTCGAGAAGCGTGCCGACGAGTGATTCGTTGACTTAAGGAAGTGTTGATCAAGTGGCGAGGGGGTGCTGCTCGAATCCTTAGATATTCCAAAACGCCAACAAGGTTAGGCGTAATGTCAAATGAATGTAATATAATATTATATTAAAGGCTTAATACCCCAAGTCGAAATTATACTCGATGTTTATAAAAAGAAAATAAATAACAAAGAAAAGAAAAGAAAGAAATATAAAAGTGTATACATATATATATATGTGTGTGTGTGATTATATATATAATTCTTTGTTATAAATATTATTTAAGTTTAATGGGTATTCTTAAATAATAAAGAAAAGAATACGTTTCTTAAAGAAGAAGAAACGTAGGGTTTTTATAATAAACTAAAGGTTTATAAACATTACTTTTAACTAAAGGTTTTAAAGTAAAAGAGTATTGAACTAAAGGTTCATCGAGATAAATAAGACTAAAGGTCTTAAGCCGGATTGTATATCCGACTAAAAAATGGTTATACTCGTACTATAGGTGCGAGATAGCAAGGGAAAGACCCTCAGACGGTGTTGAAGCCGATCCCAAAGCGATAAGGTGAATAAGCCCCACTTTTACAAACTTGTTTTCAAACAAATCAAACATGTTATGTGTAAAACTTTACATAAGGCTACGTGTCTCTAAAAACATTGTAAATAAGAGTATGAGCCTAGCCCTCAGGCTGTAGTATACGTTTGTCTGGATCCTTACATATGTGGAATGCGGTGGGCATTTCGCACCACGCCTGGTCACGACCTCCAGCCACGATGGGCCGAACCAAATTATGTTCGAGTGAGAATGACCATGTATATATATATGGTACCTAAATATGTCGAAACGCTGCGGTGTTTTGCTAGGGTAACCTAGTGTAGAGACTAGAGTTTATAATGATGTTGTTTTAACTTTGTTATTCCTAAGCCAAGATGGGCCGAGGCTTGCGTAACCCTCGAGGGGTAACAAAGTAAAAGAAAATGTTTTTAGCATCAGCATATTCACCAGCAAATCTTTGCTGACGTATTTGTAGGTAACCAAGAATAGAGCTTGAAGGACGAAGGCTCAAGAATCCGATGGCTCGGATATTTTGTTTGAATATTAAAATATAATGGTTTTTGTTAAACTTATAAACAAGTAAAACTAAACGAGACTTTCGTCTCGTCTTTTGTAATGTATATATTTTAAATTTAAATCCACACGTTTTATAAAGACTTCCGCTAATAAACCGTAACTCTGATTTATTTACAAATATGGTACCAATTGTCGAGTCGCACTCCTAGGCCTAAGATAGGGGTGTGACACATACATACATACTTTCATTCATTCTTTCATACTTTCATTCTTACATAATTATTTATATGTTTTAAAGAGCATTTCTACCTATAACCATCATATATTTTATTAGGGTCTGTTCCCTACATTAGCAGATATTATTTGGGTTTGTTCCCTACATTCGCATATATTATTAGGGTCTGTTCCCTACATTCGCAGATATTATTGGGTCTGTTCCCTACAATCACAGAAATTATTAGGGTATTTTCCTTTCATACTCGTACAACCATACATTCATACAATTATATAATTCATCATTACACATATCTTTCCACATACATATAACATTCATAAGGCATACACTTACCACTTAAGGTAAGTGTATTAACTATCACATAGAGTATGCACACAGCCCCGAAAACATAACAAGGAAATGAGGCTAGAAACTCATTTGGATTCTGTTACGTTCGTAGCTAATTATAATCCCCTTCCTTAGCTGTGCACGACTGACTGTAATGAGGCACATAAGTTAACTACTACTCTAGTGTCCGTTTGCGTAGTTGGCCCTTCTTTCTTGGTCTTTTTCATTTTAAACATTACCTTTCATTATTAGTTGGTTCCTGGTTCTTCGTATTTACCGTAAGTCCATATTCTTTGCTTACACACGTATACGTCATCATATTTAATATACGTACATACACGTTATATATACATATACGGTATATATGCATACATGCTATATATACATATATGGTATACATACATACACGTTGTACATACAGACACGCTATATATACATATACGGTATACATACATACTTATATGGTTTAGCCATATACATATACACATACATACTTATACGGCCTATATATACTTATACGGCCATGTACATATACGCATACATATTTATACGGCCTATACATATACGGAATACATACTTATACGCTTTATATGTGCAGACCAGCCCTCTTCTTCGCGTTTTTAGGGTTTTTCTTTGATTCTGGCGCCGTCAGCCGCTGTTAACCACCATGGTTGGCCAGATTTTGATTGTTTATAACCCAGGTAGCTTGGGGTGTCTAGATCTAAGCTAAGGTGGCCCTTAAGCTCGTTTTTGGTTGATTAAACACCCGAATAAAGCTAGATCTAGATTCAAACGGCTCTTTCGGCATCCAGGGGCTGCGTTGTCGGGTTCTAAAATGTTAGGTCAGTTGAGATAAATGATTTCTTACATTCGATTGGTCTTGGTTTGTTGAATAGAATAGTGTAGCGATTGTTTGGCTTAAGTGTATGTTTTTAATGGTGTAGAATGATGGAGAAGAAAAGGATTTAGCGTTTAAGTGGTATTTATACTCCCCAAGCCCATGGACATTAGGCTCATCTTCATCTTAATTCCATAAATAATTCAGTCTATTTTAGCCCACCATCCTTTTATTATTATTATTATTATTATTATTATTATTATTATTCTACTAACTCAAATTAACTCTTCCGGCTCAATTAATATTTAACTATTACTCAAGAAAATCTCGGGATGTTACAGTTCTTGGGTATGTTTTTACACGTGCATTATTATTATTTTTAATAAGTTCATTTATTTTTTGGAAAAAAATCATTTTTGTGATATAAATAAAATCAATTTATATATAATGATACAAGCATAAATGTAATACATTTTTTCATATACATTATGCATTGCTTTGTTTTTAACTTTATTATTTAGATCATCTCGTTTGTTACACGGCCTCTAAAGCTAGTGTATATAACATAAATTAACGCAAATGTCATATTTATGAAAAAGAATAATTTTACGTGAATTATAAGGCATAATATTGTTGTTTTAATTAAACAACAAGTTGGGGCGATAAGCTGAAATGATAAAATTAAATAAATGTTAAATAATATATTATTTGGCCTAAAATTAAAAATCAAAAAGTATATTTTGGTTAGTAACCGGAATAATTACCAATAGTCCGATAACAATTGATATCACATAATTAATGAATTATCAGTTTTGGAATATTTAAATTATTTGGCATAAAATAATTGAATTTCCAAATCTACCATTAATATCATACTGTATAACCGGAATAATTACCAATAGCCGAAAAAATTGATTTTGCGATGACTATAACCGGAATAATCAACAATAACAGGAATAATTGAATTACTAATGGATTTACGAAATAATTAACGTAGTAAATCTGATAACAATTGAAATCACAAGATAAATAAACCACTCACTGTATGGAAAATAGATCAAGTAGAGAAAGTTCAACATTTCCATTGAATCTTGGATTTTGATATTAAACCTAACGAGATTATATGAAAATGATATAATAATTAAAATCAATACAAACAAAAACGACTAAGAAAATGAATTAACAATAAAAATAATGAATAATATGATAATCGGGCATTAGAGAATAAAAAAAACTTACAGGAAAAATGTAATAGGCGATCGGCAGAGGCAGTCGAGGTGGTAATCCGATATATATATATATATATATATATATATATATATATATATATATATATATATATATATATATATAGAGAGAGAGAGAGAGAGAGAGAGAGATTAATATGGTTAATAGGGTTTGTAAACTTAAGGTTTATAAAATGTGAATTAGATTATTAGACATTAATAGGAAAGGAAACATGTGACTTGACAATGACTTGCCATCTAGGTGGACACCCTAGATTGATGCCAAGTGGAAATTCTTGCATGCTTAATAGTATAGTAAGATTTAAACCGATTAAAATGTTTAAAACCAAACTGGATTACATATTCGGTTTTCAGTTTCAGAATCATAATGGGTTCGAATAAACTGAATATTGTTACAATTTTACCTACAATTTTGAATGACCATTTTTCAACACAATCATATAAGTTTGTCCCCTAAAAAGTATTTTTCAATAGCAGAGAAGTATTATAAATATCAACATATGTAACAATAATTTACATCAACAAAAGTTACATAAATATTTTGCTATCTACTTTCTCTTCTCTTATTTTTTTTATCATCTCCTCAAAGTTCAAATATTACAACATTAATCTTAGACTTAACATTGTTTTCAGAAATTACGAGCTTGATTCTTAAACTTAAATAATTACAAATTTGATCCTTGTAGTTATAAACTTATTACTATGGTGGTCCAGATGTATGAATTTTATTACTATGGTGGTCCTTACTCATTAAAGTCGTTGAATTTTTCAGTTAAATCCATTTAAAATGACCTAACTACCCTCAACAATAAAAAATACATGGGTAAAAGATAAGTTTAAAAACAATATAATTAAAAAGAAAAAAATACAGCCTTGATGTATGTATAAACACTTTGCTAGTTTACCCTTTACATAATGGGAGAATACGACGAAGATCACACATATGATCAATGCATGGAGGATGCATGTGCATGAAAATCTACTATAGATCCAGTGGCTGATCTAGACATAAATCTCAGGGTAACGTTCAAAATATATTTTTTTACCGTATTTAATATAGTTATACGAAACAAAAATAGAAACAAGATACATGGGGTGCAAATTTCTCCTATTCGGTTTTTGAATGCTTGAAATTGAGTCATTACACCATGTTCTTTTATTTTATCGAACATTTCTCTTTCACTGCACAAAGTAAAACATTATTCAAATACCCATCACCCATTCGCTTTTGCAAACTTGTATTGATAAGTTTCATTTCAGAAAAATATATTTCAATTGTTGTGGTTGCAATCGGTAAAACCAACGTTAACTTCGATATTTGATAAACAAAAGAAAAGGTGGTTTGCTTTCCGATTACCACCATTACACGAACAAGGTCACACATTCATCCAATTTTGAAAATTTATCATCTTCCATTAAAAATTGATAAAAGGTGTACGATCACTTACCATCTTTCTTCATTGACATAACAATTGGGATACATTTCCGAAAATGCACTATCTTAGATATGTCAAACTTGGAAAACGAATATCAAGCTTTAAACCAGACATATTTTCTAAAAAACTAGTTAGATCTCACTAAATCTATTTCCAAGTTCTTGAACTCGCATATCCAAAACTGTATTAAAAATTTCAACCTCAAATTGATGATTATGTGGAGCCTGTTTGTGTTTGATGTTTGTCGTTCAAACAAAAAAAAAAGGTTAATGGTTGCTATCTGCTTTGGGCTATACACTTTATTTGAGCTTTATTTGATTTGAACTTTCAAAAAATGATGATTCTATTGAGCCTGTTCTGTTTGAGTCTGTTTATGTTTAATGTTTCTCGTTCAAACAAAATGAAAAAAGATTAGTTGTTTTTATTTTCTTTGGGCTATAAATTTGTTTGGCCTTTATCTAATTTGATCATTTAAATTGGCTGACCTTTTAACAAATAGGGATAACATAATATTTTTTCAGGGGTAGCGAAATATGAAACCGACCCAAAAAAATTAAAATTACACTATCCGCTACCCATCCTTATTAAGTGAATTTGCCACTATGTACATCATAAGATATGTCAGGACGAGTAAGGACCACCATAGTTACAAAAGTCATACATCTGGACCACCTTCAAAATAAGTTTATAACTACAATGATCAAATTTGTAAATATTTAAGTTGAAGGTTTAAGCCTGCAATTTCTGAAAACCACAGGGACCAACCATGTAGTTAAGTCTTATTCTTATTATAATTAGTGGTAAAGTTATAACACATTATTAACACGAGTCATATATATCTTAAATAAGAAGATCAACCGAGCAAAAAGACAGCAAGGTAAACACATCGTTAATAAGGATTAATAAATTGAGAACATAATTATTAATATAAACAAAAGACATCTAATTATGGAATTTTTACTAATTATGGACGAACTCTCTAACCTTTATTTATGTCTCTAACTTTTATTTATACATCTAACCTTTATTTATGCATCTAAATTTTATTTTATGTCAACTAACTTTTACTTATGCAAATTAACATTTATTTATGCACACTAAATTTTATTCATATACTAATGTTTATTTATGTATACTAACAAGTTTATTCTTATTATAGTGCATACTAATTTTACATCTTATTTAATAACGTGTCATTTCTATTTCATTTATTCTATTGATGTGGTCTAAATTATATATATATATATATATATATATATATATATATATATATATTTATATTAATATTTCTTACACTTTTAAGTATTTTTGAGCCATGTTTTTATTAAATATTATTCCTAATTGGTTCATATGTGAGTGTCAATGTTTCAAGAGACAACGAGCCAAAACTTGTAAATCAACTAAAAAAAAGAGATATACGTATTTGTTGGTTACATCACACATGATTTACGTATGAGTTATATATTTAAATTTGAAATGTTAAATTATTGTGTGGATACTAATTATATGTCACAAATTGGCAAAATACGTTGGCGACATATATAATTTTCTTGGATGCACATAAGTATAAACGATTGGTGGGCTATAAGGCTTTATTTAATTTGGTATGGACCGACACAATTTCATAGTGGGTCTATGTGGAACGAATGGTGAAGTTAGAACAAAGTGGCTATGATTTAACTTGACTAAACATAATTTATAATTCAAATCGAGCTACGGGCTGCTGACGTCAAATTTGGTGGGCCTTTTGTTGAGATTTCTTGGACAAAAATGATTATATAATTTTTACCCTACTTGCCGCATGAGAGGAATATATATTAATTTGGTTTTGGGGACGTGAAGGAGGGTCAGAGCAATCAAAAAGATAACAATACATTATTATTATTATTATTATTATTATTATTATTATTGTGAGGGTTTGGGAGAGAAAAGTCAAGACATAGCATCGCCACATTTGGGATTAAATTGAAACAGGAGTAGCGGCCACAAGGAGCAGAACAGAATATTATTATTCAAGGGTCTACAACACATTATATATTCAATTCTCGTTTGGTGCTTTGGTGCTTCTGCTCACACGAAAGAAAGGCAAAAGAAAAGGGATCTTATATTCAAGTAAAGGCGCTTGGTTTCATCATCCAAACACGGTTTTCTTTTGGTTTAAAATTATTTATTATGTTATGGAGTTAGTGTTTGAACTTATTATTTTCTTGTTTTGAACATGATTATTGGCTAAAACCTTTTTAGTTATCTAGGCTTGTGATGATGTTTTGATGATTGTTTTGGACTTGTCAGTTTTCGGGTTTTGTTTACGGGATTTTGATTAATTTAAAGTTTTGATTAGTTTATTGGATGTGTCACATGCGTATTTACTTTTAATTTGTGTCTAAATGAATTTTCACATGTTACTTTATTGATTGTCTTCCGATTATAGGTTGCATGTTAGGGTTGTTTACTGTGTGTTTGCAACTTGTTTATGGTTTAATTGAGCTCATTTACCATAGAAACTGATTTTTGGCATATTATTAGAAGTTTATATTCTTACTAGCTTAAATATCCGACGGGTGATAAGTTTTCGGGTTTGTCTACGTTGTTAGGGTTTTAGGTTAAATTATCTGACAGGAGAATTGCCTATTTTTGCCTTAATTTCACTGTTTACCCATGTCCTTTAGACAGTTCAAAAACCACCCCGTGTACTTAGGTGCATTGAGATAGTGAAACCGACGGGTTAGCTGTTTTCTAGGGTAATTAATCATAGTTGGTGAACTGACAGGTGAACCAATAAGCCGGTGTTTTTACATGATCTCTAAGATTTCTTTTTAGGTGACACCTTGAGAGTGATTAAGGATCCATTAAGTTTCCTAGAGCTTCATACCTTTAGATTCCCGGTTCCCGTAGCATTTTCCCGTAACCGATAAAAGCCCGAGTCGTCATAATTCGGATTCCTTGCATAGGTAACTCTTGCTCTCATTTGAATTTACTAAAGTCTTATTCGGTAATTTAATTTTCTAGTTTACTTTAATTTAATTAAGTAATTAGTTTAATCAATTATTAGCTTTTAAAATAAAATAAATAAAAATCTAAAAATATATATTTTCTTAATTATTACTTTAAATTAGCTTTTAGAACTAGTCTTGTTAATTTAATAAGTGTCTCTAGGGTTCGATATTACCGGTCTTCCCATAGCTATTCTAAATCCGATACGTTCACTTGCCTGTTGCTAGTAGTTTGGTTTAGGGTATTCTAGGTTTTTATTACTCGTTGTGCCTGGTCATTATTTGTTATTTTTTTATATACCACTTCGTGCACATCAAGTTTTCTTTCAATACTTCGTACACATGATTAATATACAGTTAGCAGAGCTCAGTTAAAGTACAGAATAACCGTGAATGGGGAACGTAACAGGATCTAGATGAGTTTCTAGCCCCATTTCCTTGTTATGTTTTCGGGGTTGTTTTCATACTCGATGTGATAGTTAATACACTTACCTGAAATTGTAAGTGTATGTCATATATGATTTATGTGATAAATAATATATCTTGAATGTGAACGAAATCTTGTCGGTACGTGAACGATTTTCAGATATTGCACGTATTGACAAGGAAGATATGTATATGAAATATGAATGTGTATGAAGGATGTATGAATGACATATGAGTATGTATGAATGTTAAAAGAAGTATGTATATGTTTTGGGTACGTAAAGACAGTATGTATGAGTGTGGAAGAAGGAAAGGACCAGACCCTAATAATATCTGAGATAGAGAAGGAAGGGACCAGACCCTAATAATATCTTAGATAGAGAAGGAAGGGACCAGACCCTAAAAATATCTAAGATAGAGAAAGGAGAGGGACCAGACCCTAATAATATCTAAAATAGAAAAGGAAGGGATCAGACCCTAAGAATATATGAAATAGAAGGAACATTAAGTATATAGCATGTAAGTAATGAAGTATGAATGTATATGAATGTATGAAATGAAAGTAATAAGTAAATTACTTAATGTGTATCCTCGGATGCATATATGTAGGTAAGTGTATGTATTGCATGTTGAATGATTAACTAGAACTCATTCAGCGTAGCTGACTTTTAGTATGCACGCAGGTGAGTAGAATGAGGCAGCTGTCTTGAGCAAGACACATGGCAGGTGAATAGGAGGCTGGCATCTGAAGACTCAAGATGTTTTATGTTTATTGACGTTTAATTTGAAAGACGAAATGTTTGTTTAAGACAAGTTATGAATTATTATGTAATGCTTAATGAAAGTTTTAATATTCCATGAAAGTTTTAATTAACTCTGATATATAGAACCACGTTTATGAGTAAATACAACGTCCAACGTGAGGCACCGGGATCAGGGGCTTACAAGTTGGTATCGGAGCAAAGTTTGAGAGAATTAAGCATCCTACATGTTTAGACTCGAACAGAGAATGGGATTAAAGTAAGAAAAGAAAGAAGATGTCAGTTCAGGATAACCATGTGTCACTCAATCAAGTTCAGTAAAAGTAAAGTGTATGGTTAAATAATAATGTATATTGATGTTATCTTAATTGCTAAAGAAAGGATATGTGAATGTTAGGGATAGTATTGATTGATTGTTTGATTGATTAATTGTTTAAAAATAGAACTTAGCACAAATAGACTTATAAAGGGAAGTTATAGGACACGGAAAGTAACATGATCAGCTAATCACAGTTGGCCACTGTTATTACCTGTTAGCCTTACTATCCTTGTACTAAATAGTTCCTTGAGTGATTATGTTGTGTTTCCTTTTAGAATATGAATGGCTGGAACAAGGAAGACAGTTGGATAAGGAGGTCGTACGGGACGTCGTAGCAGGCCATGCATTGTCCGAGAACCTTCTGTAAGAACATCCACTAACACCGAGGAAGAAGTAAGTGCAGCTGGTCGAAATCCGAGCAACAACGAAGGGTATCAACTTGACCATGTTGTTCAAGCCGCCATTGCTCAAGCTGTAGCAGCTGCCATGAAGAACTTGAATCCTGACAAGTCTGCTGGAATTCACGCAAGAACTGCTGAGAGGTTAGGGGAGAATGGTAAGAAAGATGATGAAGGAGAAAAGGGTGATTCAAGTGAGGTTCGATTCGTGAAAGTTGACGACAGGAAGAGAGGCCGAGGCAGGTGTAACTACAAGTTCTTTAAAGGTTACGACCCGCCGAAGCTGACTGGTTTAGGAAACTCAATCGCTATTCTCCAATGGATAAGGTTATCCAAATTAGCGAGTGCAGTCCCGACCAAGCTGGTGGACTATGCTACCCAATCATTCGGTGATGAGTCAATGTACTGGTGGGAGTTTGTTGAACAGAGAAAGAGTCGGGAGGAGATTAAGGCCTTGAAATGGGATGACCTGAAAGAAATGGTCATGAAACGATTATGCGCTGATGCCGAGGTTGAAAGGGCTGAGATGAAGTTTTTGAACTTGAAGGCACGAAATATGACACACTGTGAGTATACTACCGAATTCAACCGAATGTCTAGGTTGGTGCTGATGGTCGGTTAATTTTTATATGTTTTAGTTTGTTTATTATTCAGTTTTAATCGTTTATCCTAGAACTTTCAATACTTCATACATGTATTATTGGTTTTCAGGTCACAGATGTTAAAGTACTCAGTTTGGACCTGTTGTGTGTCACACCCTCAAAATCCACTAACGGAGTTTTACCGTCAGAGGGTGTGAACTGGCAGGATCGGAATCATTAGTTATAACCAAACCAAAGAAAAACGTTTAAATGAAAGTAAGTGCGGAAGCGTAAAACCTTAATTCAAAAGTTGCGTCACGCAGGACGACTTAAAACCAAATGTAAATGTTAAAATTAAGTTTGCAGAGTAAAGATGTTTTCAATTAATGCATGCTCCTAAACCGCGCGCCCGCCTCGGCTACCTGAGAATAACATACTAAAAGTGTCAACACAAGGTTGGTGAGTTCACAAGTAAAATAAGATAAATCGTTTAGCGTTTTGCGTAACCTCGTTACGACGTTTAAATGTTGCGTAACCCCGTTACGACGTTTGAGTGTGTAACCACGTTACAACGTTTAAGTGCTGCGTAACCCCGTTACGACGTTTGAGTGTGTAACCTCGTTACAGCGTTTAAGTGTTTTGCATTACCAGATAGTGTTATGTCAAATTATATATCGATAGGTAGCTAATCTATACAACAAGTATCGCTAAGTGGTTCGCGACCGAAGCTGACTGTTTATCAAGTGCCCGTCACCAGGTCCTCCAGACCATGGTAAGTGTTAGCCAAAATTTACACCCACTCAACCTCCAGTTGAGCTTAGCGTCGGGTGGGGTTTGTCAAACCCAGTAGTACTACCCAAAAGTGACTCGCTATTCCAAATATTAACCGGTCCGATGTGTGGGACTTCAAATGTTACGTATGCCGCTTAGCCTTTACAAGTGATATATAATTTATAACAAAATCTTTCATATGCGTTTATCTCAGAAAATATGTTTATCGGAGTATGTTATCTCCCCCAAGTGAAAAACGTTTGAAAACAGTTTAAGAGTGGGGTAAGTGAACTCACTGTTTGCGAAGAATATCCGATCTAGATCACCAAGTGATGCGCGTCGTAGAAAACTCTCTAGCGTTCTAAAATAACAAAGAGATTTTCTAAGTAGCGGAACATTTAACGAGTCTCTAGACTCGGCACATAATACCTATGCACGTAACATGTTTCGTGTTTCGTTTGTGAATCGTGTGTGACTTGAACAAGTACAATTGTGATACGATACATGAGTGAGCAATTTCTTTCGTGTCACGTATTAATAACATACTTATTAGCAATTATTCCCGTAAGGGCATTTTGGTCAACAAACAAAGACTAACTAACCATTATTCCCCATAAGGGCAATTTGGTCAATTCATGGCAATCAACTAGCAACTATTCCCCGCAAGGGTATTTTGGTCAAAATACAACAATTATATAAAAACTATCATATTTCATGCATTCCTATACAACTCAGCAGCTAGTTTCGTTATGACAGAATTTCTACTTGAAAGATTGCACTAGTTTACCCATTATAACGTCTCAATTAATTCACCAAAAATTACCATAGGAGCATACATATCTTAGGTTTCCAGAACATCTTTTATCTTATTTTTATTCCATATAGATTGTTCATAATGATCAAAACATTACAGCTAACTTATATCAGTCAGATTCATGCGCAACAGAATGTTATTTGAAATTCCCGTTAAACGAAAAATCCAATAAATGCAAGACCACTTGGGTTTGGTTCCTAACTCAGTGAGTCAACTTCCAGAAGTGGAACCAACCCAATTGGTCTCGTAGTTCATGAGATATAATATTTACAACATAACCTAACAGCAGGTCTAACAGCTCAGCTTTGCATCACGTTTTTGTAAAATCATAAAAGTATACTTCCACTTATCCAAAAATTACGAATTTATACTTTATAGAAACTAGACTCAACCTAGTTTACTGCAGTACCCACAATCTCAATCAATTTTCACGTTTACACTTCGTTACAGTCAGTTAAACATCGTATATATATTCTGTCCAGAATCTGTTCACATCAAAACTCAACATAATAACAATCTATGAACTATCATGCATCCATATAACACTCTAGACTCCATAAACAATATCCATGCATATCAATTACACCCAATAAAACTAACAATTAAACATAGAGGATGCATAGAATAGTTGTTTATACCTTCCTAGCACCTTAATCTTCAATCAAACTTGAAAGATCTTGAGTGTGTGTGTGTGTGTATATTGATCGATCACAAGGAGAGGGGAGAGGGGATGGCTGGCCGATTTGGGGTTAGGGAAAAGGGATGGGAGTTAGGGTTTAGGTTTATCATGTATTTATAGACTAATATGTTACACCTTGGCCCCTCAACTCCTAAGTATTACTTTTTCTAGAACATTCTATCATAACTTGCACCTTAAGTTAACATTAAGTATTTCCTTTTTCTAGAACATTCTATCATAACTTGCACATTAAATTAACATGACAATAATATTATCACATAACACATAATCCTAACACATAATTATCACATCATTAGTGTTTTAGTGTGTTTCATTTATTCATCAATCGTTTGCGTTTCGGTGCAAATCCCGAAAGACTACTACACATGTAGTAAGTGTTAAGCGTCATTTAAACCCTAGTTTAAATGTAATGAAGTTTGCGTTATAGATTCAATAAATCTAAAGTTTGAATTGACGGAGTTGCGTTAACGGAGTTAACC
The DNA here is from genome assembly GCF_021521415.1 of Bidens hawaiensis. Lineage (NCBI taxonomy): Eukaryota > Viridiplantae > Streptophyta > Magnoliopsida > Asterales > Asteraceae > Bidens > Bidens hawaiensis. The sequence continues at coordinate 140,149 of NW_027494491.1, read as the reverse complement.
TGAAATTGACGATTGTCACATCATTCCCATGTTAAAGAATTTTCGTCCCGAAAATTTGAGTCAAGTCGTGATGAGTGTCTGAAAAAGTAAGAAAAATTTTCAGTTTGTCATATCATCCCCTAGTAGAAAGAAATTTCGTCCCGAAATTTAATTCATACTTCCGGTGATTTCTGACGGTTTGCCGGGTTTCGCGGTTTTCTGTGTTTGGTCAGCCCTTCAAAAAGGTGAGGATACTTTTTCATCATTTGATTCTCGCGTTCCCACGTGAACTCCGGTCCACGTCTCGAGTTCCAATGAACTTTAACAATTGGAATTTTGCTGTGCTTGAGCGTTTTGGTTTCCCAATCCAAAACCTCAACTGGTTCTTCAATGAAGCGTAACTGTTCATCAACTTGCAGTTCCTTCAAAGGGACTACTTGAGTTTCATCGGATAGGCATTTCTTTAAATTCGATACGTGAAAAACGTTGTGTACACCGCTGAGTTCTGCTGGTAAGTCTAGTCGGTACGCCACTGGACCAATGCGTTCCGTTATCCGATAAGGACCAACATATCGTGGGTTGAGTTTGTTTCGCTTTCCAAAGCGAACCACACCTTTCCAAGGTGAGACTTTGAGTAACACTCGATCGTTTACTTGAAATTCGAGAGGTTTTCGGCGCTTGTCAGCGTAACTCTTTTGGCGATCTCGTGCTGCTGCCATGCGATTTCGGATTTGAACAATCTTTTCCGAAGTTTCGAGTACCAGTTCTGGACCAGTGATTTGGCTGTCACCCACCTCTGCCCAGCAGAGTGGTGATCGACACTTCCGTCCGTACAGTGCTTCAAACGGCGCTGCTTTAATACTTGCGTGGTAGCTGTTATTATACGAAAACTCTACCAAAGGTAAGTGGGGTTCCCAACTTTTTCCGAAATCCAACACGCATGCACGCAACATGTCCTCTAAGGTCTGAATAGTTCGTTCACTTTGCCCATCCGTCTGAGGATGGTAGGCTGTGCTCATATCAAGGCGTGTGCCTAGGGCGCTTTGTAGTGACTTCCAAAAGTGTGAAGTGAAACGAGAATCTCGATCAGAAATGATTGAGACAGGCACTCCGTGTCTAGACACTACTTCTTTCATGTAAATGCGAGTCAGTCTTTCCATTTTGTCTGATTCCTTAATCGCTAGGAAGTGCGCGGACTTAGTCAACCGGTCAACGATCACCCAGATGGTATCGCATCCCGTTGGTGTCTTAGGTAATCCCGTGATAAAAATCTATTGAAATTTGTTCCCATTTCCACATGGGAAGTTCTGGTTGTTGCAGCAAACCAGATGGTTTCTGATATTCTATCTTGACTCGGGCGCAAGTCAAGCATTTGCTCACGTAGGTGGCGATGTCGGCTTTCATGTTCGGCCACCAGTAAAGTGCCTTTATGTCGTGGTACATTTTATCTGAGCCAGGGTGGATAGAATGTCGAGACTTGTGTGCTTCGTCCATCACTAGAGTTCTCAACTCTCCGTATTGTGGAACCCAAATCCGGTTCTCAAAATATCGGATCCCGTCCGATTTGGTTTCAAGTTGTTTGTCCATGCCCCGCATGAGTTCTGATGGAAGATTATCATCTTTCAAAGCTTCAAGTTGTGCATCGCGAATCTGGTCGGGTAAGCTAGCATGAATTGTGAGTTGCAATGCTCGTACTCGTCTGGGTTTATCGGTTTCTTTTCTACTGAGGGCGTCGGCCACTACATTGGCCTTGCCAGGGTGGTACTTGATGGCACAATCATAATCCTTAAGCAACTCGACCCAACGACGCTGTCGCATGTTCAGCTCCCTTTGATCGAAGATATGCTGGAGACTCTTGTGGTCGGTGTATATGGTAAACTTGGTACCGTACAAGTAATGCCTCCATATCTTAAGGGCAAACACCACAGCTCCGAGTTCCAAATCATGAGTCGTGTAGTTCTTCTCGTGAATCCGTAGTTGTCGAGAGGCATAGGCTATAACCTTCTCGAGTTGCATCAGCACACAACCGAGACCTTGTATAGATGCGTCACAGTGTACCTCAAAATTTTCCGTTCCCTCGGGGAGGGCTAGAATGGGGGCGCTACAGAGTTTGGTTTGCAACAGTTGAAAAGCAGATTCTTGCGCGTCACCCCAATTGTACTTAGTGCCTTTTGTGAGTCAAAGCAGTGAGGGGTTGAGCAATCTTTGAAAATCCCTCGATGAAACGCCGGTAGTAGCCGGCCAGTCCTAGGAATTGCCGCACCTCAGTCGGAGTCTTAGGTGCTTCCCAGTTTTTGATGGCCTCTACCTTACCGGGATCGACATGGATACCATTCTCGTTGATCACATGTCCTAAAAAGTGAACCTCGCGAAGCCAAAATTCACATTTCGAGAGTTTAGCATACAGTTGTTCCTTCTTCAATAGTTCCAAAATTACCCTTAAGTGATCTTCGTGGTCAGTCTCGTTCTTGGAGAATATCATCGATGAAAACAATCACAAACTTGTCGAGGTACGCCTTGCATACTCGATTCATGAGATCCATAAATACGGCTGGTGCGTTGGTTAGGCCAAAAGGCATAACCGAAAACTCGTAGTGAGCATACCGTGTTCTGAAAGCCGTCTTAGAGATATCTTCTTCGTGCACTCTTAGCTGATGGTAACCAGATCGTAGATCGATCTTCGAGTAGTAACTCGATCCTTGAAGCTGGTCAAACAAATCATCGATTCGGGGTAAAGGATAACGGTTCTTGACCGTCACCTTGTTCAACTCCCGGTAGTCGATACACATTCGGAAAGTCCCGTCCTTCTTTCGGACAAACAAGACAGGGGCTCCCCATGGCGATGAGCTAGGTCGGATAAAACCTTTATCCAACAAATCTTGCAACTGGGTGGAAAACTCCTGAAGTTCCGCCGGTGCGAGCCGGTACGGGGCTCGTGCTATGGGTGCTGCACCGGGTGTCAACTCGATCTGAAATTCGACTTGACGAATAGGAGGGAGTCCAGGTAAATCCTCCGGGAAAACTTCCGGAAAGTCTCGCACAACCGGTATGTCTTCAATTCGTTTCTCCTCCGCGGGTTTCTCAACAATCTGCGCCAAAACTGCCGGATGACCCTTTCGTAAATACTTCTGTGCCTTCATAAGGGTAATGATGCTGGTGGTCATGCCGCTTCTCTCGCCTCGGACCGAAATGTTCTCACCGGAAGGGGTGGTAATATGGACTATCTTATCGTGGCATATAATCTCCGCTCGGTTCTCGGATAACCAGTCCATGCCGACGACGACATCGAAACTACTAAGCGTAAAAGGAATAAGGTCGATGTCAAAGACATGACCTGACAGTTTTAACTTACATCCCGCAAGTACATGAGTCGTTACTATAGTTTTACCGTTAGCTAGTTCAACAGGAAACTTAGCGTCTAACGGGGTTGGAGTTAGGTCTAAGAGTTGGCTAAAGGCTTTCGACACAAAACTCCTATTAGCTCTAGTATCAAACCACACAGAAGCAAAACAATCGTTTACAGGGAACTTAACAGGTTCCTTACCATGTAAGGAATGATTTTTATTAACCAAGACATGTTTTTATGGTATTAAACAAGTTTAAACAAGTTCAAAAGCTACTTATTGCGGGCTTGACCTAACCCAATCACAAAAGTTCTTCCTTTCCCATTGTTTCCACCACCGCTGCCATTTCCATTACCTCCATTGTTGTTATTCTGTTTCAGCTTAGGGCAGTCTTTCTTAAAATGTCCCTCTTGACCACATTCATAACATCCCTTAGTCGTCGCAGGTGGTTTAGGAGCATCCTTTGCCGCAAGGTCTCCTCTACATTCCTTTGCTTGGTGACCCCTTTTTCCGCATTTTAGACACTTGACTCGGTCACACGGGCCAGCATGATGATAGTTGCACTTGTTGCACTTCGGGTGCTTCCCAGCATAGCCGTTCGAACCCTGCCCGCTACCGTTGTTATTGTTGTTGTGACCTTGATTGTTGAAGCTCCGGGTGAAATCGGGCTTTCGGTAGTGTTGCTGCTGTGGGGGGTTCGAGAATGAGGATCTGGTGTTGTCGAACTTTCTCTTTCCGCTGCTCGGGTTGCTGTTGTTGTTGCTGTCAGTACTCGGGTTGTCACGGGCTTTAGTGGTTGAACCCCTAGGTGGTAACGCACCTTGGGTCACAGCTTGATCCGTCAGTTTGTGAGCTAAACGGATCGCTTGTTGGATCGTGGCTGGCCTGGAAGACGTCACCAAGCCCTGAATCTGTGGTGCTAATCCATCAATGTACATTTCTATTCTCTTGCTCGGCGGATCCACCATCCGCGGACACATCACAGCCAACCCGTGCGAACGAGTAGTGTAGGCTTCGATTTCCGAACCCACCATCTTCAACGACCAAAATTCTGACTCCAACTTCGACATCTCCTCTCTCGGACAGTACTCCTCTCGCATCATGTTCTTGAACTCCTCCCAGTTCATCGCGTTAGCCAGTTCCAATCCAAGAATTTGCACATCTGCGCATCGTCTGGGGACACCTCTGAGTGTGCCTCTGGCTCAGCCGGTTCTTCCTCCGGTTCCTCTTCGGGTTCCTCCTCGGGATCTTCCTCAGGTTCCTCCTCAGGCTCCTCTTCGGGATCTGCCTCAGGCTCGGCCTCAGGCTCTGCCTCAGGTTCGGCTGCGTTCTGAGCAATTTGCATTTGTAAGACATCGCAACGCTCTCGAGCTATCTCGGTTCGGGTCCTTGCTTCTTGGAGTTGCTCTTGCAAGTCTATCATCTCGGCTTGCATCTTCATCATAACCTTCGTTTGCTGATCACTAGCCTCTCGCATTTCCTTCATTGCCGCTGCCATGCGGGAAATCTCCTCCTTAGTCTCGATTTCGTCTTTTAACATTCTGGAAACGTTCTCCCTCGTATAGCGCATGTAACCCACGTCACGCTCCAAATATGAGACAACAGCTGCGAGAACTCTCTCTACAGGTTCGGTTATGGGTGGTAGGGTGTTGGGATAAGCAGGGTGGTTCGGGTGAGGTAACGGGGGAACTTGTTCGCGATAGACCATACGTCTGATCATGTTAGGGTACCAATCCCAGCTAACGTCATTTTCGTAAATGCCTCCGGATAGGCGGTACCTCTTTGGTGCGGGTGTTTCGAGTTCCGGGACTACTCGGGGTGGCAATGCGGTAGGTAATTGCGGTTCCTTCCCGTGAGCATGAGTCATCGGATCGGACGATGATGAGGATGGCGTCGACATCTCTACAGGTATGCCGTGTATGCGCGCGTATGAGTGAAAGAGGTAAAGAGATAAGACAACAAAGACTACACAAACCTATGCAGTGCGTATCATTATAACTAATGGGTCGTCGCGGTTATAGTCTAGTATGCATGCAGCTTCTAGTTCGCTATAACCAATGGCTCTGATACCAATCTGTCACACCCTCAAAATCCACTAACGGAGTTTTACCGTCAGAGGGTGTGAACTGGCAGGATCGGAATCATTAGTTATAACCAAACCAAAGAAAAACGTTTAAATGAAAGTAAGTGCGGAAGCGTAAAACCTTAATTCAAAAGTTGCGTCACGCAGGACGACTTAAAACCAAATGTAAATGTTAAAATTAAGTTTGCAGAGTAAAGATGTTTTCAATTAATGCATGCTCCTAAACCGCGCGCCCGCCTCGGCTACCTGAGAATAACATACTAAAAGTGTCAACACAAGGTTGGTGAGTTCACAAGTAAAATAAGATAAATCGTTTAGCGTTTTGCGTAACCTCGTTACGACGTTTAAATGTTGCGTAACCCCGTTACGACGTTTGAGTGTGTAACCACGTTACAACGTTTAAGTGCTGCGTAACCCCGTTACGACGTTTGAGTGTGTAACCTCGTTACAGCGTTTAAGTGTTTTGCATTACCAGATAGTGTTATGTCAAATTATATATCGATAGGTAGCTAATCTATACAACAAGTATCGCTAAGTGGTTCGCGACCGAAGCTGACTGTTTATCAAGTGCCCGTCACCAGGTCCTCCAGACCATGGTAAGTGTTAGCCAAAATTTACACCCACTCAACCTCCAGTTGAGCTTAGCGTCGGGTGGGGTTTGTCAAACCCAGTAGTACTACCCAAAAGTGACTCGCTATTCCAAATATTAACCGGTCCGATGTGTGGGACTTCAAATGTTACGTATGCCGCTTAGCCTTTACAAGTGATATATAATTTATAACAAAATCTTTCATATGCGTTTATCTCAGAAAATATGTTTATCGGAGTATGTTATCTCCCCCAAGTGAAAAACGTTTGAAAACAGTTTAAGAGTGGGGTAAGTGAACTCACTGTTTGCGAAGAATATCCGATCTAGATCACCAAGTGATGCGCGTCGTAGAAAACTCTCTAGCGTTCTAAAATAACAAAGAGATTTTCTAAGTAGCGGAACATTTAACGAGTCTCTAGACTCGGCACATAATACCTATGCACGTAACATGTTTCGTGTTTCGTTTGTGAATCGTGTGTGACTTGAACAAGTACAATTGTGATACGATACATGAGTGAGCAATTTCTTTCGTGTCACGTATTAATAACATACTTATTAGCAATTATTCCCGTAAGGGCATTTTGGTCAACAAACAAAGACTAACTAACCATTATTCCCCATAAGGGCAATTTGGTCAATTCATGGCAATCAACTAGCAACTATTCCCCGCAAGGGTATTTTGGTCAAAATACAACAATTATATAAAAACTATCATATTTCATGCATTCCTATACAACTCAGCAGCTAGTTTCGTTATGACAGAATTTCTACTTGAAAGATTGCACTAGTTTACCCATTATAACGTCTCAATTAATTCACCAAAAATTACCATAGGAGCATACATATCTTAGGTTTCCAGAACATCTTTTATCTTATTTTTATTCCATATAGATTGTTCATAATGATCAAAACATTACAGCTAACTTATATCAGTCAGATTCATGCGCAACAGAATGTTATTTGAAATTCCCGTTAAACGAAAAATCCAATAAATGCAAGACCACTTGGGTTTGGTTCCTAACTCAGTGAGTCAACTTCCAGAAGTGGAACCAACCCAATTGGTCTCGTAGTTCATGAGATATAATATTTACAACATAACCTAACAGCAGGTCTAACAGCTCAGCTTTGCATCACGTTTTTGTAAAATCATAAAAGTATACTTCCACTTATCCAAAAATTACGAATTTATACTTTATAGAAACTAGACTCAACCTAGTTTACTGCAGTACCCACAATCTCAATCAATTTTCACGTTTACACTTCGTTACAGTCAGTTAAACATCGTATATATATTCTGTCCAGAATCTGTTCACATCAAAACTCAACATAATAACAATCTATGAACTATCATGCATCCATATAACACTCTAGACTCCATAAACAATATCCATGCATATCAATTACACCCAATAAAACTAACAATTAAACATAGAGGATGCATAGAATAGTTGTTTATACCTTCCTAGCACCTTAATCTTCAATCAAACTTGAAAGATCTTGAGTGTGTGTGTGTGTGTATATTGATCGATCACAAGGAGAGGGGAGAGGGGATGGCTGGCCGATTTGGGGTTAGGGAAAAGGGATGGGAGTTAGGGTTTAGGTTTATCATGTATTTATAGACTAATATGTTACACCTTGGCCCCTCAACTCCTAAGTATTACTTTTTCTAGAACATTCTATCATAACTTGCACCTTAAGTTAACATTAAGTATTTCCTTTTTCTAGAACATTCTATCATAACTTGCACATTAAATTAACATGACAATAATATTATCACATAACACATAATCCTAACACATAATTATCACATCATTAGTGTTTTAGTGTGTTTCATTTATTCATCAATCGTTTGCGTTTCGGTGCAAATCCCGAAAGACTACTACACATGTAGTAAGTGTTAAGCGTCATTTAAACCCTAGTTTAAATGTAATGAAGTTTGCGTTATAGATTCAATAAATCTAAAGTTTGAATTGACGGAGTTGCGTTAACGGAGTTAACCTGAAATTGACGATTGTCACATTGTGACATGGTATGAAGACCTGGGTTGTCCAGCACGCAAAACAAGAAATCTTATAGAAGTTTGCTAATAGCAGGACCCATCGCTGTACGCGATGAGCTTGCTGAAGACCCATCGCATACCGCGATGGGTGGTTAAAATAAAGTTGAGTTTTGGTCAATCGCGATACGTCATTGACCATTGAAGACCCCATCGCGTACCGCGATGGGGGGTGCAGACGGGAATTTTAGGTTTAAATGATATTCTTCATCATAAGCAACCCTAACTCCGTTTTGACGACCAAGAGGCGATTACAGCAGCTACAAGAGGCGATTTTCACCACCATAGCTTGTGCCAAGACCCACATATGATTCATATCATCCGTATTGAAGATCCAATGATGTCAAGGCTCGGCTAATCTCCTAGAATCGCACCCGGGATGTGTAGTTTGTAAACTTTACAGTTTTTCTCATGTGACTAAGAATATTATTGTATTAGTATTGATGATTGATATATGATTATTGATGTTTAGTATTTCTGAGTGTTCGGTCGGTTTAGGTTTACGTTAGTCTGAACGATCTGTTACCAGTTGCTAGATAATTGATCATATGACTGTTTGGTTAGGTTGAATACAATAAAACATACACTTACCCTTAACTGAGTCACACTGGCAAGGACTGTTTGATAACCAGTGCCATGTGTAAAGTGATTGTTGATGTCTAAGGTTTTGTCTGATTGATCAGTCTTTAGTTAATCGTTAATAATTAATCTGTTAGGTTGCATGAGATAACTGTAGGTTGCTTACTTAAATTCCCGGGTGTGATTTGCTTTGTTAACTGCTTAATACTCGTTTACTTGTTCGTTGCTTAGTTCTCTAAATTCAATTTAAATTGCTTGTGTGATCAGCACTAAACACTAGTTACTTCATAATATTAAATCTGTACACGAATTGCATGGACCACATACTCCTTGTGATACGATAACCTACTTGCTCTAACTATTTAGTTTAATTAGGTTTTTGATTGACTCAAACGACGGTCATCAGGTGCCTGATATGGTTAACACTGAGGCCAAGACGATCAGGTGCTATGTGAGAGGACTTCCACAGAATGTTCGCACGCTAATAAGGGCAAATAAACTGGCTACTTTTGACTCTACTATCGAACTCGCAGAGATGGTTTATGATGACCTGGCAGTGGACGATGTGGTGGTGGAATAGAATAAAGATAAGAAGTGGGTCGCTCCTGTCAAACGACACAATACTCAATTATGGAACCATAAGAACAAGCAGCCGAGAGTTTGGGAGAAGAGGCCGTGTAAGACCTGCGGAAAGAAGCATGGAGGTGAGTGCAAGTGGAGTAAGGAGTCAGATGTTTGCTACAAGTGTGGTAAGGCTCATGGTGGAGAATGCAGGATTGGATCAATTGCCTGTTATAAGTGTGGAAAGGTGGGGCATTATGCTCCAGATTGTACTGCAAAGCCTGTATGCTACAAGTGCGGTAAGACGGGTCATTTTGCTAGGGAATGTACTGAAGCTGGAGGAAGCGGAAAGAAAGATGTTGAACCATCAAGACCAAATACCAGAGCCTACATGCTGACTCAAGAACAGGCCAAGCAGATCCCAGATGTTGTGACAGGTACATTTTTAGTAAACGGTATTTCTGCTTCAGTATTGTTTGATTCGGGTGCTAATAGGAGTTTCGTAACTACACTATTTAGTAAATTAGCTAAAATGAAATGTTGCCGAGTGCCTGAAACCTTTATAGTAGAAACCGCTAGTGACACCTCGGTTAAAATAATGAAAATGCTTAAGGATTGTAAGATAGAGTTAGAAGGACATGAGTTCCCTGTTACATTGTATGTGATGACCTTAGGAGGGTTCGATGAGGTTTTGGGAATGGATTGGTTATCCGAGTTTGAAGATCAAGTGTGGTGACGGTTTATGGTGATAAAGAAAGTTTAGGGTTTAATGTCATTTCGATGATAAAAGCCGAAGGATTGTTAAGGCGAGGGTGTGGTGCCTACCTGACGTATGTTGTCAAAGCTACGGCCGAGATGAAAGAAATGAAATATGTTCCTATCGTGTGCGACTACCCATAAGTATTCCCTAAGGATCTTCCGGGGTTTCCACCGGTGCGAGAGATAGACTTCCAGATAGATTTAATACCATGAGCCCAGCCCGTCGCGAAAGCACCTTACCGTCTACCGCCGTCCGAGATGAAAGAAATGATGTCCCAACTGCAAGAACTCCTAGACAAAGGTTTTATCAGACCAAGTGTTTCCCCGTGGGGCGCGCCGGTGTTATTTGTGAAGAACAAGCTTACGGTGAAGAATAGATATCCGTTGCCACGGATTGATAATGTGTTTGACCAACTACAAGGTTAGAGTTGGTTCTCCTGAATAGATCTCAGATTAGGCTATCATCAGCTAAAGATGAAAGAGGCAGACATCCCTAAAACAGCGTTTCGGACGCGGTATGGACACTACGAGTTCCTCGTGATGTCATTCGGTCTAACGAATGCTCCTGCAGCATTTTTGGGCATGATGAATAGGGTGTGTCGGCCGATGTTGATGATATATTGATTTATTCAAAGAGCGAGGCTGATCATGCTGAGCATCTGAGAGAAGTATTAGAGACTCTGAAGAAAGAAAAAGTCGCACGCTAATTTTTTGAAGTGCGCATTCTGGTTAAGAGAGGTGTAGTTTCTAGGTCACGTGATCAATCCTGAAGGGATTACCATGGACCCAGCTAAGATTGAGGCGATAACGAACTGGAAGACTCCGCAGAACCCGATTGATATACGAAGCTTCTTAGGGTTGGCTGGCTATTATAGGAGATTCATTGAAGGCTTATCCAAGATAGCCGCACCATTGACCGGTATGACCCGAAAGTCTGTAATATTCAGTTGGGGTAAGTTTCAAGAAGAAGCTTGTGAGGAATTAAAGAAAAGACTAACATAAGCTCCAATCCTTGTGTTACCCGATGGTGACGAGGATTTGGTTGTTTTTACTGATGATTCGCATCGTGGGTTAGGTTGCTAATTAATGCAAAGGGGAAACGTGATAGCTTATGCGTCCAGACAGTTGAAGGTTCACGAAAGTACTTATCCGACGCATGATTTAGAGCTAGCAGCAGTATTGCATGCCTTAAAGATATGGAGACATTATCTGTATGGTACTAAGTGTACTATTTACACAGATCATAAAAGTCTAAAGTGCTTCTTCGAGTAGAAAGAGTTAAACATGAGACAGAGAAGATGGTTAGAATTGATAGAGGACTACGACTGCGATATCAAGTACTATCCTGGAAAAGCTAATGTGGTCGCTGACGTGCTAAGCCGTAAGAATGAGGAAGTCATTGTGACAGTGAAGTCGTATAAGTTGATTGTTAGCTCGGATCTCTTTGAAGAAATCATCAAGGTACATTCTGAGGTACTGGAAGATGATAGACTAATGAAGAAAGAAAGAATTGTTGGACAACAAGGCGAACTGATGGAAAACATTCATGGTGTTAAGATTAGGTTTGACCGTATGTGGATTCCATGCCATGGAGATCTCAGAGGTCGAATCTTAGATGAAGCTCACAAGTCAAGATACTCGATTCATCCAGGATCCACCAAGATGTATCAGGATTTGAAAAGAGACTATTGGTGGCAAGGAATGAAGAATGATGTGGTTGATTACGTCAGTAAGTGCTTAACTTGTTTACAAGTTAAGGCAGAGTATCAGAAGCCTTATGGGAAGATGCAGCCTTTGGAGATACCTGAATTGAAATGAGAACACATCACCATGAATTTCATAACTAAGCTACCTCGTACAACTAAACATCATGATACCATCTGGGTGATAGTGGACCGTTTGACCAAAAGTGCTCACTTTCTGCCTATACGAGAGGCCATCTCGTCAGAAACGTTAGCAAGTTTGTTTATAAAATAGGTTGTGACTAAGCACGGAGTGCCACTATCTCTTGTGTCTGATAGAGATAATCGATTTACTTCGATATTATGGAAGAAGTTCCATGAAGCTATGGGAACAAGATTGAACATCAGTACGGCGTATCATCCTCAAACAGATGGAAAGTCTGAAAAGACGATCCAAACCCTTGAGGATATGCTACGTGCTTGTGTCTTAGACTTTGGAGGAAGCTGGAATGATCATCTGCATCTGACAGAGTTCTCTTATAACAACAGCTACCATTCAAATATTGGTATGCCACCGTTCGAAATGTTGTATGGAAGACGTTGTAGAACTCCCGTATGTTGGGGTGAGACTGGTCAGAAAGAGCTCGGAATTTTGGAAGTTGTTCAAGAAACCTCGTCAAGGTTCGATCAGATCAAGGCAAGAATGAAAGCTGCTCAAGACCGTCAGAAGTCGTATGCTGATAAGCGGCGATGACCGATTGAGTTTAACGTTGGTGACAATGTGATGCTCAAGGTCTCTCCTTGGAAAGGAATTATCCATTTTAGGAAGAGGGAAAAGTTGAGTCGAAGGTACATTGGACCGTTTAAGATTATGGATCGTGTGGGTGAAGTTGCTTATAAGCTAGATTTACCCGGGGAATTAGAAGGAATTCATTCAACCTTCCATGTTTCTCATCTGAGTAAATGTCTAGTTGATGACATGTCTCATGTGACATTGGTAGATATTGAGGTTGATGAACGATTGAACTACATTGAGCAACCGGTAGAGATAGTTGACCGCAAAGAAAAGCAACTTCGTCACAATGTTATACCCTTAGTGAAAGTGATATGGAAGCAACGAAAGGGATCGGACGCCACTTGGGAAGTCGAGGAGGAGATGCACAAGTTTACCCAGATTTGCTCTAGTAATAGTTAGACTTGTAATATCCTATATTTTATAATAATAAATAAAGGAATTTATGCTTGTTAAACGTGTGTTCATATTTAATTAAGAAATTAAATATAATAAAGAGTATGGACTTGGATGGGGAAAGATGGAATAAGGGGTGGGATGGGCTTAAGTTTCATGGGCTTAAGTGAGTATAAATACTCCATAAAACCTCCCTAAAACCCTAGAACCCTCATTTCTACCTTTCTTATTCTCTACACACTCAAAAACACACACATAACATCTCCCTATATACGGCCGCGGCTAGAAGGAGGTTCCAAGACCAAAACTGAGCCGAGATTCTCATAAACCTTGGATATTCAAGCAATATACATGACTATAGTCCATAACCAAGCTAAACCGTAGCCTAAAAACAAGTAAAGGTACGTTCTTTATCTTAAAAGATTACGCTTTTATGAACGGTTTGCCATGAGACTTAACCCTAGGGTAGATCGGGTATGGATGGTTCATAAAGTTATAAACTTTATGTTTAAAATGGACTTAACGAACTCTTGGATGTATACGTCTCATAAAGAAACCCTAGATCTAGCCTTTGAATGTTTTAAACCCATAAAGGTTCAAACTTTAGGGTTAAACGGGTTAAGTCTTGGCCGAAAATGGAAACGGGAACGTTTATGGGTTAATACCGAACCATAATAGGGTGTTAAGGTCATGAAACGTATTGTTAATGGCGATAAAAGAACCAAACTGGTTCAGCTCGTTCGAATACAATGTTAAGATTCGAATACATATACATAACTCGAATATAATGGATTAACTCGAATACATATGCCCATTCGATTACACTATTAAAACTCGAATACATTGTAGCTCGTTCGAATACATTGGAATGTTCGAAAACAAGTAGGCATTCAATTACATTGGATATGTTCGATTACATGTCCCTTTTCGAATACAACTTCTATACTCGAATACAACCCTCAATTCGATTACAACACCAGAATCCGATTACATGTTTAATTTGATTGCAAAGAGTATTTCATTTACATTGATAGACTCGATTATAGTGTGACTCGAATACAAATACTCAATCGAATACAATATAGACTCGATTACACGTCTATAGTCGAATACACTATAAGCCCGATTACATATGTATACCCAATTACAAATGAGGACTCGAATACATCTTAAACACTCGCATACTTATATACATTCGAATATATATATACAAACACTCGAATAAAAGGGAGGGAATTCGAATACTTACATGCATTCAGATGCCCTGTATTGTATACAAGTTACATATCAAACTCCATTTCGAATGCAAGAAGGAAAGATTTAGCGAGTAATGAGTAATTGATTATAAAAGGAAAGAAAGAAAGGAACTCAATGTATTTGAATACAAGTATACGATTACAATAGGGTATGAAAATAAAATTGTAATCTAAGTAAATTCTATTCTAAAACAAGACCATTAGAATAGACCAGACTTAGCCATTTTGGCTTAAATGTGAATAATATGATTAGGAAGAGTATTGATACACGTGATTAATATACAGTTAGCAGAGCTCAGTTAAAGAAAGGAATAACCGTGAACGGGGAACGTTACAGGATCCAGGTGAGTTTCTAGCCCATTTTCTTGTTATGTTTTCGGGGCTGTGTGCATACTCGATGTAATAGTTAATACACTTACCTTAAATGGTAAGTGTATGCCATATATTATTAATGTGATAAATAATATATCTTGAATGTGAACGAAAGCTTGTCGGTACGTGAGCGATCTTCGGATATTGCACGTATTGACAAGGTATGTATATGAAATATGATTGTGTATGAAGGATATATGAATGACATATGAGTATGTATGAATGTTAAAAGAAGTATATATATATATATGTGTGTGTGTGTGTGTGTGTTATGGGTACGTAAAGAAAGTATGTATGAGTGTGGAAGAAGGAAGGGACCAGACACTAATAATATCAGAGATAAAGAAGGAATGGACCAGACCCTAATAATATCTGAGATAGAGAAGGAAGGGACCAGACCCTAAAAATATCTGAGATAGAGAAAGGAGATGGACCAGACCCTAATAATATCTGAGATAGAAAAGGAAGGGATCAGACCCTAAGAATATCTGAGATAGAAGGAATAGTAAGTATATAGCATAGAAGTAATGAAGTATGAATGTATGTATGAATGTATACATGAGTGTATGAAATGAAAGTACTAAGTAAATTACTTAATGTGTATCCTCGGATGCATATGTGAAGGTAAGTGTATGTATTGCATGTTGAATGATTAACTAGAACTCACTCAGCGTAGCTGACTTTTAGTATGCACGCAAGTGAGTAAAATGAGGCAGCTGGCTTGAGCAAGACACATGGCAGGTGAATAAGAGGCTGGCATCTGAAGACTCAAGATGTTTTATGTTTATTGAAGTTTAATTTTAAAGACGAAATGTTTGTTTAAAACAATTTATGAATTATATGTAATGTTTAATGAAAGTTTTAATATTCCGCGAAAGTTTTAATTAACTCTGATATATAGAACCGCGTTTATGAGTAAATCCAACGTCCAACGTGAGACACCAGGATCGGGGTCTTAAAGTAGGCGTGGTCAAAACCGTTTTTATAAAGCCCATTTTGGTGTTCACAACCACTCATTTAAATTGCATAATAAACGCGGGCGTGGTCGCGGGGTGGTCATGGTTATAACCAAAAAGCTAATAATTACCACGCTAACTAGCGAAATAAGTTTAACAATGATGTTGGTACGTCCCAGAATGATGGAAGATCATGCTTTAGATGTGGTAGCATTGATCACGAGGCAAAGACTTGTTGTACACCTCAATTAAACAGGAAAAGGAAGTGAATTATATCGATAAATTTGATAATATTGATATTGAGTTGAATACCTCAAACTTTAAGAATCAGAACCCTGAAAGTGATATTGTCGAAACTTAATAATGATTATGTATTTCATTTGGTATTTATGTCTTAACTATGCTTAATTACTTTTCCTTCATGCAAAATAAAAGTTTCTTTATATTTGAATATTAAAATGGATTTCATTGGAGAAAAGGATCAATCAAATGATGCTGATTTTTGTATAGCAAATAGTGATGCTACACATACTATCCTTAAATCTCAAAAATATTTTTACAAACTGAAACCAACAAAGGGAAATATTAATACAATCTCAAGTCCTTGGGATATAATAAGAGTGGAAAAAACTAATTTAGAGTTATCAAATGGTACAACGCTTTAATATAAAATACTTTATTTTTCCCAAAATCAACCAGAAATTTGTTGAGTTTCAAGAATATATATATCATAATGGATATGATACCTACTCGAGGATTGTTGATAATAAAAATTTTTTACATATTGTAAAAGGAATCATATATTAGAAGCTCCATTCGTGTTTGCGTTATAAGTATATAAGTGTGCCTCAAACACATATGTCAATCAAAGAAAACTATTGTGATTCTAGTATCATAGAATTATGGCATGACTATTAGGACATCCAAGATCTACACTGATAAAAAGGATCATTGAAAATACACATGGGCATCCTTTGAAAGATCAAAAGATCCATAAATAGATAAAATGCCTCAATTACATCTTGTTCTCTTGGAAAATTAATTATAAGACCTTCACCACTAAAAGTCAATAAAGAATCACCAATATTTCTCGAAATAATTCAAGGTGACATATGTGGACCATTTAGATACTTTGTGGTCTCAATAGACGCATTAAGTAGATGGTCTCTTGTCTCTTTATTATCAACTCGTAATGTCGCCTTTGCAAAATTTCTTGCTCAAATTATCAAATTACGTGCAATTTTCCAAATTATACCATTCAAAGGGTAAGACTTGTCGCATGCTTTCAATGATTATTACATGTCTATGGGAATTGTTGTTGAACACCCCGTTGCTCATGTACACACACAAAATGGTTTAGCTGAGTCGTTAATCAAACGTCTACAACTAATAGCTCGACCATTAATAATGAGGACAAAACTCCCTGTGTCTATTTGAAGTCATGCAATTCTGCATGCTGGATTATTAATTCGTGTGAGACAAAGTGCAAATCATGAATACTCTCCCCCATAACTTATCTCCGACAATGAGCCACACATATTCTACCTTAGAGATTTTGGGAGTGTTGTGCATGTTCCTATTATACTATCACAATGCACAAAAATGGGTCCTCAAAGAAGGTTAGGAATATTTGTCAGATACGAAACGTCTTCTATCATAAGGTACCTTGAATCTTTAACATTTGATTTATTTACAACACATTTTGCTGATTGCAATTTTAACGAGGCAGTTTTCCCAGCATTAAGAGGAGAAATGAAAAGGCAAGAAAGTGATATATCGTGGTGTGTGCCATCATTGTTACACCTTGACCCAAGGTCAAAACAAAGTGATACAATGGTGCAAAAGATAATACATCTATAAGAAATTGCAAATCATTTACCTAATGCATTTACTGATACAAACAGGGTCACTACATCTTGTATACCAGTTGCTAATGCTCCAGCTCGAGTTGAGATTCCAAGTATGAAAAAACATGATAATATGCTTCATGAATCCCATAAACGCTTAAAACGGGGAGGAGTCGATTTAAAAGATAAAATCCGCAAAAAAGAAAAGTTCTGAAAAGGATACTGATCATAAGGACAAATTAATGACAAAACCTTCCTTCATAAGTAAATGATATAACCTTCCCTGAGGAAGATATAAAGGATTCCACAAAGAGTTGTCAATTAATTATATTATAGTCAAACACATATAATATGGGATCGAGATGATATGAAAAATATTGGTGATATAGTTTATTTTTCTATGGTAAGTGATATTATGGGAGAAAATGATGATCCTGAACCAAAATTTGTAAATGATTGTCAAAATTGGGATAAATGGAAAGATGCAATGCAACCTGGCATGGACTGTTTGATAGCCAATGTCATGTGTTAGCAATTGTTGATGCCTAAACTTTTCCTAGTTAGTCAATTTGATTTGATCATTGATGATTAATATGTTAAGTGACATGCTAGTTATTTACTTGCTTGAAACTCGGGTGTGATTTTTCTTGTTTATTGATTGAAACTTGCTTTGTTTACTTGTTTGATATTAAAACTAAATCTCTTGCTAATGTGATCAGCACTCATAATTGTGACTTCATAATTAGAAATTGGTTACATGTTACACTGACCACATACTCCTCGTGGTTCGACACCATACTTACTCTAACTTGCTTAAGGTGATTAGGAATTGATTATAATTGTTTTTGACTAGATAGCGATAATCTAGCATCACTGATCTTTTCACAAAGGTACTCCTCACAACAACTTTTAGGAAACACGTTCATGATATTGGCATGAGACACATACAGATAACGTAATGACATACAACTTGAGGGGTAGGTTTATACTAAACTCTTTTTCCCTTAGCTAAAGTTTCTCCCACTGAGTTCTATCTAGTAAGGTTTTTAAAGATTCAAGACCCCGAAGTTTGAAAAGTGTCATCCAAGGGGGAGTGTTACTATTTTACCTACATATTTGAATGACCACTTTTCAACACAATCATATAAGTTTGTCCCCTCAATAGTAGTTCTCATAGCAGAGTTAGTATCATAAATATCAACGAATGTAGCAATAATTTACATCAACAAAAGTTAAATATTTTGCTATCTACTTTCTTTTCTCTTCTTTCTTTATCATCTCCTCAAAGTTTAAAGATTATAACATTGATCTCATTATAATTAGTGGTAAAATTATAACAAATATATTTATGCTTTATCATTTAGCTAAATTGATCGAATTGCAACCTTAGCATGATGTTGTGATCTTATTTTTACGAACACGGTATGTAATATTACAAGTAATACTATAATAGTATAAAATTAGTTCTTTGGTGATGAGATCATTTATAGTATCAAATTCTCAAGAATTCCAATAACTTACTAATGGTCTTCTAGTCCAATCATACAAAGGCGTTTTAAAAAAGACGTATTTCCTTGTGAGTTTGAGTTGTTAGCATTAGGAATATTGGATGTGTGTATTAAAAAGATATAAAAAAAGGTTATATATATATATATATATATATATATATATATATATCAATAAAAACAATGCTTAAATAACATTAAATTAATAAGAGGGATAAACTTATTACGACAAGTAAGTTTTATTATTGGTCGTCTAAAATATTTCTTTTTTTTTTTCTAACTATAAAGTTATGTAAGACGTGAATAGAGTAAAGTTATTTTTCTTCACATTTACTTCCTACTCAAGCTTAAGATTTGAGTGATTGTTATAGTTAGAAGAAATTTAAGAAAGCTTATGTGATTTTTAAAAAAAAAAAAACAAACCTTGAAAATATAAAAATAAATCAAAGAGAAAAAACACGTCTATTCATTCATAATTTAACACAACTATCATATACATGATACAACACATATACATACATACAATTATAACCCTGTAACTCATAGACATTCAGCCGGGAAATAAAATAGTCTATTTTCATAACAAAAGCATATTAAAAAGAGAGAGTTGATAATCAAAGTGTAAATAAAATAGTCTAAATGTTGTTTATATAAGTATAATAATTAAATAGTGGATCGAGTTATCCAAAGACAGCATGATCATGTATTTTGGTCAGAGAGATGTATGTATGTATGTAACTAATTAAATAAACTTATGCCACGTCATCATTATAATTACTAATAATAATATTTAATCGGTGCGGGTCAACGTCACTCACGGGTTGACGTCTGGATTGCATACAAACACACGAAAACCTCAAAACAAACACAAATCAACGTCACAACGAAACTCGGTGGAAAGAAAGAATAATAATAATAAATTGAACAATTCAACCGATTTTCATGGCGTCGTTGCATATATCAATCCATTGCCGCATTTAGCTTCAGTTCACCAACAAACAAACTCACCTAATTGTCCCCCATTCCTAGGTAACACCGTCCGTTGTTCTTCACTTCATCCGTACTGATTTAATTCGGTAACGCTTGTTTCATTTACACGTGCTATGTTTGATTTAATCGGTAGTGTTAATCTGGATCAGTGTGTGTGTGTGAATTGAGTTGTGATTAGGTTTTGTTCAAGTGTGAGTTTGTGTTTAATTGTATGCTCCTGGTTGACCTTGACTTTCTAAAAGTATTAAAAATTAGGTATTGTTTTACCTAATTGAATTGAGTCACAATGATTTCGGATAATCTATTAATTTTTTGGCACTTAATTAGGTTTCAGTTAATTGATTCAAATTCAAATTATTATTTTCTTGAATTATGATTTGTTGTTTTAGTGATCACGATTCTCATTTTTGACCTTTTATTTTTTAAACTTTTATGTATGTTTTATGCTCACACATGTATGCATACTAGCTGAGTTCCCCAGAACAGTAGATGGATAGAATCATAGAATGAATATTGACTTTTGAAGTTAAGTTTTAAGAGTCAAGGTATGTCTATTTTCATCAAATCAGATACTATTCTTGTTCTTTTTGTTGAAGCTACTTTGAACTTTTAATGACGTGACTTAAGGTTTTAACGAATGTATAATATTCACACATCAGTATACAAACACTTTGCTGATGTTTAAAGTTAAACATCTAAGACTTGTAGCTTTTAGATATTAGATACTCCGCTGAGCTTTTTACCCTTACTTTCAGTTTTTAAGTATGACTATCAAAAGCCCCATCGTTCATGATAGTTTACCTTAAATTGTTTATTTTTTAGTTTTTATGTGTCTTTTCTAGCCTAAAATAAGTTGGTTACCTACAAAAGAAATTAAAACAATGTTGATTGTTTTTTAGCTTTTATTTGTTTTTGCATGATTAAGATCATTTTAGTTGTTCTACATTTATCTGCCCCCATATTTGCATTATATTTATTCTATATATCTTCTCATCTTGAAATAATGAGTTTTAGGCTTACTTTAATTAAGAAAAACCTTTTATATAAATTGCAGGCATAAATAAAAGTAGAGTTAATGGGTGGCAAAAGTTCAAAGAGATCGTCAAGTAGCTATTCATCATACGGGTCAGCATCAAACTCATGGGCCTACCCTTAACCATCATATCCACAATCACCATATCCGCAACCTCCAGTTAACTAACCATATGCTTCACCTTCTTCTTTTCAAAGCTATCCTGAACAAGCTCCTGCACCTAAAAAAAGGCTCGAGAGAAAATTCTCCCGAATTGATGATAATTACAACAGCTTAGAGCAAGTAAAATTAGTAGCAAAAATGATGTGTTGTGTTAAACGGGTCGTGTCATAAGTTGCCATCCTAGGTTAGGTCTGTAAACGCACCGAACGGGCATAATTGGTGCATGTTCGTGTTTGTTCGTTTAACTTTAACCTAACAAACGATTGAACAGGACTCTTGTTCATGCTTGTTCGTTAAGAAAATGAACAGGTCACGAACGTAAACAAACATAGATGAATGAACATAACTAAATAGATTAACAGTCATAAACAAGAAAACACCAATTGAAAGTAAACGTTAACTAAACTCGTGGACCTTAAAATTTAAGAAAACTAGACTAGTTACTGTCAATTGGTGTTTATTTACTGTCTTTGTTTTGTATCTTGTTGATAATTAATTTGTCGTTTTACTTTCTCTAGGTTACTGATGCTTTAGCACGTGCTGGTTTGGAGTCTTCAAATTTGATTGTTGGTGTAGATTTTACCAAGAGCAATGAGTGGACTGGTTGAGTTTAATCTTGGATGTTTGCATATATTTATTAGAGGTGGCATGCATGGGTCGGTTTTGGGTTCAAAGCACACTAATAACCAAAAATTCGGTTTCTGAATACCATAATACAGTTTTCGGTTTTACAGTTTGGGCTAAAAAAGAAACTGGCAAAAAATAATGAATTTTGGCCAAACTTTGGTTATAAATATATATTTGTTAAATCAATATTTAATTACCGTTCTAAAAAAGAAATATTAAGTAATCGATTATTATACATTTGGGCTAAAATATATGGGTTACTGTATTCTTTAAATTCTTATAAATTGCTTAAAACTCAAAATTAAAAATGACCCTACTGGCAGGGGGACAATTACACATCTCAAATGCCGACCGCAGTGCCCTTAAACGAACTGGGCTTGCAGTCAAGGTAATTCTTGAAGGTACACGTTCCACTTGGACCTCCAGCTTGATTCTGAACGTGTGCGGCTAGAGCGGCCGCCGCATGGTCGTTCAGCAGAGTTTGGAATTCAGCTGCAGTCAAGTTGATGTTACCACGTCCGTGTCCAGCGTTTCTTCCAGCCATTTCCTAGAATCACAGTATAAAATGTTAAACATGAATTTTTCTTTCATATACAACACACCATACATGTAATAAAAAGATAGGTAAGAAAGGAATAAGAAACAACATCACATCACAACCATATATTAATCTAATTAATAATTCATGATTAAAACCATTGTATTCACTATAAAGTATTTCCAATCAATCCTTAAAATCATAGAAAATAATAGTTCGGATGGAGACAACCCCTCCATCTAGGTGTCATCATCACTAGATGTCATCATCTGAGGACACCTCTGAGTGTGTCTCCTCCTCAGCCGGTTCTTCCTCCGGTTCTTCTTCGGGTTCCTCTTCGGGATCTTCCTCGGGATCCTCCTCAGGCTCCTCTTCGGGATCTTCTTCAGGTTCCTCTTCAGGCTCTGCCTCAGGCTCGGCCTCAGGCTCTGCCTCAGGTTCTGCTGCGTTCTGAGCAATTTGCATTTGTAACACATCGCAACGCTCTAAAGCTATCTCGGTTCGGGTCCTTGCTACTTGGAGTTGCTCTTGCAAGTCTATCATCTCGGCTTGCATCTTTCTCATAATCTTCATTTGTTGATCACTAGCCTCTTGCATTTCCTTCATTGCCGCTGCCATGCGGGCAATTTCCTCTTTAGTCTCGGTTCCGTCTTTTAACAGTCCGGAAACGTTAGCCCTTGTATAGCGCATGTAACCCACGTCACGCTCCAAGCAAGAAACGACAGCTGCGAGAACTCGCTCTACAGGTTCGGTTATGGGTGGTAGGGTGTTGGGGTAAGCAGGATGGTTCGGGTGAGGTAACGGGGGAACTTGTTCTCGATAGACCATGCGTCTGATCATATTAGGGTACCAATCCCAGCTAACTTCGTTTTCGTACATGCCTCCGGATAAGCGGTACCTCTTCGGTGCGGGAGCTTCGAGTTCCGGGACTACTCAGGGTGGCGAGGCGGTAGGTAACTGCGGTTCCTTCCCGTGAGCATGAGTCATCGGATCGGATGATGATGATGATGGCGGCGTCGACATTCCTGCAGGTAAGCCGTGTATGCGCGCGCGTATGAGTGAAAGAGGTAAAGAGATAAGATTACAAGACTACACAAACCTATGCAGTGCGTATCATTATAACTAATGGGTCGTCGCGGTTATAGTCTAGTATGCATGCAGCTTCTAGTTCGCTATAACCTGGATCTGATACCAATCTGTCACACCCTCAAAATCCACTAACGAAGTTTTACCGTCAGAGGGTGTGAACTAACAGGATCGGAATCATTAGTTATAATCAAACCATAAAACAAAGTTTCAAAACCATGAAAACGTTTACGAGTAATTAAATGCGGAAGCGTAAAACCATAGAAAACAATGTTACGTCACGCAGGACGACTTAAAACCCAATGATAACAGTTTAAAATAAGTTTGCATAATTAAAAGTGTTTCAAGCAATGCATGTTCCTAAACCGCGCGCCCGCCTCGGCTACCTGAGAATAACATACTAAAAGTGTCAACACAAGGTTGGTGAGTTCACAAGTTTATATAAAATAAAGCGTTTAGCGTTTGCGTTCAGCGTTTTGCGTTAAGCGTTTTGCGTTACAGCGTTTTGCGTTACCAGATACTGTTATGTCAATTATATATCTATAGGTAGCTAGCCTATAAAACAAGTATCACTAAGTGTTCGACACCGAAGCTGACTGTTTATCATTTGCCTTGCCACCAGGTCATCCAGACCATGGTATGTGTTTAGCCAAGATTACACCCACTCGACCTCCAGTCGAGTTTAGCGTTGGGCGGGGTTTGTCAAACCCAGTAGTACTACTCAACAATGACTCGCTATTATCCAATATTAACCGGTTCGATGTTATGAAGGACTTTAGTTATTGCGTTTGCCACTTAGTCTTTACAAGTGATATATAATCTATATTAACAAAATCTTAAATGCGTTTCGGAGTATGTTATCTCCTCCAAGTGAAAAGCGTTTATAAAGTTTAAAAGGGGAAAGTGAAACTCACTGTTTGCGAAGTATTCCCAAAATAATTCACCAAGATGCGCGTCACAGAAAAACTCTCTAGCGTTCTAAAACAATAAAGAGATTTTTCTAAGTATCGGAATATTATCGAGTCTCTAGACCCGGCACATAATTGTTGGTGCATGATGTCAGTAGTTCAGTGTCTAGTGTCTGTAATTGAGTTTGTAATGTTTTGTATTTGATGTAAGCGAAGTTAGCTAACAAGTGCGCTGATATGGGCGAACTTGTTAGACAAGCGAAGTTAGGGACAACTTCGCCTGAACATGCCAGGCGAAGTTGTCGTGACTATATAAGCTGATTAGGTTACGGCTGTTAGTTAATGAATTGTCATTCGAGTTTACGAGTCAGAGAGTTTGTGTAATCAGTGATCATTGTATCACGTGTTTCCGGTTGCAATACAACGTGTTTTTGTTTATAGTAACGTGTGTTTAATCGTATCGTCTTCTACGCTCGTAACGTCTTACGTAGGGATTCCGCACCTACGTAGAACGAGATATCTCGTGTAGATCCGGCTGGGAACCTACAATAATACCTATGCACACAACATGTTTCGTATTTCGTTTGTGAATCGTGTGTGACTTTAACAAGTGTATTTGTGATACGTTACATGTGTAAGCAATTATTTACGTGTCACGTATTCATAAAATTCATCACTAGCAATTACTCCCCGTAAGGGCAATTTGGTCAACACATAACAATTAACTAGCAATTATTCCCCATGAGGGCAATTTGGTCAAATCATGACAATCAATTAGCAATTATTCCCCGCAAGGGCATTTTGGTCAAAACACGACAATTAATTAGCAATCATTCCCCTCAAGGGCAATTTGGTCAAAACACGATAATAATTAGCAATCACGTTGTTTCATGCAACTTTCACAAAACTCAGCAACTAGTTTCTTAACGACAGAATTCTACTTGAAAAACTAGTCTATCTCACCGATCATAGCATCACAATTAATTTACCAAAAATCATCACACAAGCATATATGTCTTAGGTTTCCAGAACATATTTTATTTTATTTTTATTCCACATAGGTTTCTCACAATCATCAAATCATTACAGCAAACTCATAACAGTCAAATTCATGCGCAATAGAATGTTATTTGAAATTCCCGTTAAACGAAAAATCCAATAAATGGAAGACCACATGGGTTAGGTTCCTAACTCAAAAAGTCAACTTCCAGAAGTGGAACCAACCCAATTGGTCTCGTAGTTCATGAGATATAACATTTACAAAACAACCTAACAGCAGGTCTAACAACTCAGCTTTGCACAACGTTTTTGTAAAATCATAAAAGTTAACCTTTGCTTGTCCAAAAATTACAAATTTATATTTTTTAGAAACTAGACTCAACCTAGTTTACTGTAGTATCAATAATCTTAACCAATTTTCACATTTACACTTCGTTACAGTCAATTAAACATCAATAACACAATCTGTCCAGAAACTGTTTGCATCCAAACTCAACATATTAACTATCTATGGACCATCATGCATTCATATAACACTCTAGACTCCATAATCACTATCCATGCACATCAATTACACATTACATACATGATTAGGGTTTTTGTTTGAACTCAAATCAAAGACACAAGCAATTAACATGTAACAATATCCATTCTAGTTATCATATCATCATCAAATCAACAACAATCATATAAACTACATACACACATAAAATCCGCTCTTAGGGTTTTCAATTAACCCATTAAACATCAAAATTAAGTATAAAGGATGCATATGATAGTCGTTTATACCTTCCTAGCACCTTAATCTTCGATCAAAGACTTGAGAACTTGATTGTATGTGTATATAGGTGGCGGCAGCCGTGAGGGGGGGGGGAAGGAGTTCCGATCGGGACTTTGTGTGGGGAAGAAATAATAAGTTAGGGTTTATTATTAGTATTATTTATAATAATCTATGTTACACTTTGGCCCCTCCACTTCTAAGTATTACTTATCTAGCTTAACTAACTTGTTTACATCTTGAGTTAGTGTTTATAACGATGTTATCACACAACACATAAGTCTAACACATAATTATCACATAATTACTGTTTTGACGTTTTTCGTTTATTCACCAATCGTTTGCGTCAACTCGTTTGCGTTTCGGTGAAATTCCCGAAAGACTACACATGTAGTAAGTGTTAAGCGTTATTTAAACCCTAGTTTAAATGTAATGAGGTGTGCGTTATAGATTCAGTGATCTTAAGTTTGAATTGACGGAGTTGAGTTAACGGAGTTAACCTGAAATTGACGATTGTCGCAGACGAGTCATGGCCTCGGGCACCACGTCCTCGGAGATCCAAAAGAATTTTTTCTTCCAATCCTTGGAAGTGTCCTCGGTTACACTACCGATAACTCTATCGGTCAAGCCATGACAAGTGTACCATCCATTTCGGTTGGCCATCTTGTAGAATACAACAAACCGGTCCAACCAGGGAACTAGGTCATGTGCCATACACACAAACTCGAAGTGACGAATTCGCATGACGGCACGAGGATGGAGTTGAGATAAGTGAATCCCAAACGCCTTGACCACTCGTTGAAAGAACTTTGTGACAGGAAGCCGGAAATTCCCGTGGTCAAAATAATCAGCATATAAAGCCATCTTTCCTAGAGGAGGAAAACTGGCTATTGAACCAACAGAGGGGAACTCTGGTCCCCACTCTGGTGGAATGCCATATGTTGTAATCAACTTTTGATATTCCTCTTGGTCCCAGCAAATGTCTATCTCATCGACCTCAGATTGAGAAGGCGCCATTTAGAACACTTGATAATAATATCTGATTTTGTTTAAAGAAACCAAAGAGAGATTGAAGGATTCAGAAAGAAAAAGCAAGTTCGAGAATTCAAGGGCGATAAAACTTCACAGAAGTTAACTCCCTCTATTTATACCTACCGCAATTAATGCGATGGGATGAGAACAGTAGAGAGAGAAAAAATCGTTCAATAACAGATCGCCACGTCACGCTGGAAATTCGAAAAGGGGGAAAAGTTGTACAGTCGGGTACAGTAACGGCCGTCACAAACGTCCTTTCACCTGCACACGCGCATGCGAGTGGTCAACTTGTCATTTTTCATGATTATCCACAGTAACAAAAGATATTTCTCACCAACTTGCAAAATTAAAAATCCCCAAATCAACGATTAAGTCCAGAGTTCCACCCACATAAAATACTTCACACGGAAGAAACACTGGACTGGGGGGGACTTATAGAGGTAGGGTACCAAAAGGACCCAAATACCCGTATTAAATACCCGCGGGTCAATCAGAAGCTCCTCATAAGGCACCCGCGGGACATATAAACCATCCGCATAGTCATCTGAGGAAGAAACACCCTCATAGCACATGCGGAAGCATCACAGCACCCTCGAAAGTCATCCGCGAGAAGGAATATCCTTCCGCGTAAATAACTACGAGGTAATGCTCCGGGACAATTGTTAGCAACCAATTACCTTCTAGAATAATCGCCAAGATGCTTTCTTGGGCAATACGTGATTTATTGGCCAATTAGCTAATGACAGTGTCAAGGTCGTTATGACCGTGCACATGGCCAATATTACCCCGTTAACCAATAATAGAGCGACACGTGTCCAGGTTGATATACATGCACATGCAACGTATAAGCTAAACCTATCACATAAGGACACGCGTCCAGACGGTTATGCAGGCATCTTCTAAAAGGACAGCTGACCCAATCACTTCCCCACATCCTTCGGCTATAAATACCCTTTCAATCATCATAGGTATTCATTCACCATCACTGTACTCTTTCAATTTACTTAAGTACTTTATCTCTTCGTAAGATCGGTACTTATTCTCACGCCGGAGGGTGGTTACGGGAAGACCCCCCCCTCTTGTCCTTCCCGTAACGAGCTCACGGTGTTCTGTTTTGCAGGATTCACATCACTGGACTTTAGGAACTGTATTCATATCGTGTTGGCGGTCACCGTATCCTACCTTGTGTACTCATTAGATCTAGCACCCATCCGTGAGAAGTGGATCCGTGTTTCTTCATGTCCCATGATCATCCCTGGTAAAAGTCAAAGTATGCAATAGTTGACCCACTTTTAATCAAAGTCTTTAATAGTTCACAAATATATTCATTTAAAAGTTAGAACTATGGAGCACCTCATAGTTCACCAACTTTTAATCAAAATTTAAAGTCAAGACTACATATTCACAGTAACATTCAAAAAGAAAAGAGTAAAGTGATGATGTGATAGAACTATAAGAGCAATTGAATAAATCACATGGTACATCAAATTTTTTTTATAGCAAATAACAAATTTCCAAACAAAACGACCTACTAAATTTTCCATCTGTACGAGAAGGCACTGTATCATTATGTCAATACGTCAAGAATACATGAAACATCTAGTTAACTCTTTTAATAATAATAATAATATTCTAAACTTTTTAAATATTTCACATACCTCAAAACCATCCTTACAAATCCAATTGTGAATCACATTATATTATTTCTTCATTATTTATCTACTATTATAATAAATAAAAACAATAGTTGGTACCACATGGCACTTAATTGTCCATTATTTTGTCAAGTGGCATCATTAATATTATTCAACTTTAAAAGTCATAACTATCTAATTAATACAATTAATATATATTTTAAACATTCCATATTAATGATTTATCTATAATTTCATAGTAGTAAATAAAGTAAAATAAAATAAAATTAAAAGAACATATGTAGAACTTTTAAAACTCATTTTAGTGTGTGTAAATTTGTGTTGTATGTTTTTAGTTTATTAGTGACCGATTCAGAAGATGTCACGATTCGTCTTTACTCTGAGCAATACAAAAATGGTTCATCTCATTTGATTATTTTTTACTATTAATTCTATATAATAAACCTCTTTATATTTATTAATAATTTTTGCTAAAATGACATAGTTCAGCACTCAAGGGAAATAGCTTGACAATTATAATAAACATTTTTTTTACAAGTTAAGACCATAAAATATACTTGACTATTATAAGTGATAGGAAAATGGTTGTATTTATCGGTGTTGCAAACCCATTTTATGCTAAATCATTGATCATGAGTAGGGTGTTCGAAATACTAATCTATTTCTTATAAGTTGGTTGTTTATTATTATAATTTGTTTGTGTTCTATCTTCTATACAAAAATCTCAAAATTGATTGATATATGGGAGGAATGATAGTTTGTTTTTAGTGAGATACTTATTTGTTTCGAATAAAATCTTTGCAACAGTTTTTTACTCTGATTTACGTAATGGGTCTCAATAAGTTTCACTTGAAATAAACCCACCATTAATATGACTTGGAACATTTCGGGAAAGATCAACTTGTATTCGACACTTTAAGTTATTGGAATTGATATCAACCACATATTCTGGATATATATCATGATTTGTTTGCCATGCATATTACTTTGACATCCGTGAATGTTGCCACTGAATGAGGCTTACCTCCTTATTTATTTTATTCCTTTATGTATTTATGTATGGTCTTGGCATATTGTTAATCATTGAAAATACTCAATAAACTTTGAATCCATCTATTTTGAGATAAGTAAATGAGTCAAATTTGCTATTTGTGTTCTCTTATAGCTAGCAAAGGGGCGAGTCGTGTCAGTAGACGCAACACATAAGAACCGGTTTGGTCGATACAAATTAGGGACAAAACTGATTATTTTAAGAAAAATATTACTTTTGGTTCCGAACATGTTTTCTTTACACAGTTTTTTTACAATTACACACAAATATAAAACTCATTATAACTGTTTAGTTTCTTGTATGTTGTTAGAGTTGAGTAAAGTGTGTCAAAATCATCTAAAACTAAAAGTTTAATAAGATGACATGTTTGAAACCAAAAAAAAGTGTGATAAAATGCACATAACTTTGTTAGTATTACACTTTCTTTGCCAATATTACTAAATATGTAGTTGCTTTTGCCTCCAATTTTATAGCCTAAGATATGAATTAGAAAAAAAAAGACATGAAGTAAGCAACACAAGTTTATTTTTTGTTGGTTATAGATGGGTATCATTAGACTCTCAATTTGAATCCATTGGTACCTTTTTTTACCAATAGAAACTCTTGCAACTGTTAGTTCAGTAGTAAGATATGTTGCAACTAATACAGCAATATACTTAGGAGCAATTTTTTTTACATTTTTAAGCTCTTGAGACTTTTCAATGTTTTGATGTGATTTTTCTACATGATTATTGCAACTTGAAGAACCAAAATCGTATAATAAGATAATGAATTAGATTTTTCTACACGGGTTTATATCCTAGTTTATAAATAAATAAATAAAATTGATCCTAGTTGAAGAAAAAAGAAACTTTTTGGTGCAAAAATATTAGCATAAAAGAACGTGTTTAATAAAAAAAGCAAGACATAAGACAAAAGCACTTGGCACCTTAATCGAATATACAAAGCTAAAAGGCATCAAAGATTAACACGCAATTATCAAAACCCACAAAACCCCTTCCATTCAATTCAATTCAATTCAATTCAATTCAATTCCATGATCTTCAGAATCAATTCTCCACGCGTAACTTACTCTTCTGTTCCTTTCGAACCGACGTCGTTTTCAGGCAAAAAGAATCACGGGTTTCCTTAATCTGTTGGTATTTAGTAGATGCAGAAGAAGAAGACGACAAATTAAGCTGTGATTTTGCTCTGGTTTGTTCTAAAGATATAAAACTGTTTTGGGTTTCAGTTTAATTTTGATTTGAACTTGAAACGATGTCGTTTGCATAAATTGTGTTGATCATGCTCTGTTTTCTTTGAAGATTTAAAATGAACTAGGGTTTGATTTGAATTTGAAACGATGTCGTTTTCATAAATTAAGGGTTTGATTTTGCTCTGTTTTGTTCCTAAGATGTAAAATTGATTTGAGTTTGAAGTTGAAACGACGTCGTTTGCGTAAATTAAGGGTTTTATTATGCTCTGTTTTCTGAAGAATTAAAGGGTTTGAATTTGAATTTGAATTTGAAAATGGGGAGTGGGAGTGGGAAGAAAGACATGAGCCCAGTGATATTGAAAATTGGGCTTGCTTTTGCTTTTTCTCTTGGTGGGATGCTTTGTACTTTTTTAAACAAAAGGATCAAGCCGCCAGAGTCTCCGTCTGATCCGTCCAAGTCTGCAGGTTCGCGTTTGAATTTGGGCTTTATTTTTTGTTTGGAAAATAAGATTGATTTATGTGTTTGATGAATATATGTTTGTGTAGATTGCGATAATGATGGGATTTCACGGAGGAGTTCGAATAGTGAGCTTCGTGCTTTTGATCCTTTGGCAACTGATAAACATGTAAGATTCTTGATTATTTGCGAGTTTTGATGATTCTTATTATCGATTGGTTCTATGCTAATTGCTACAACTAGCCATGTGATTAACTGATTTAAGGAGTGTTTGGAAGTGCAGTTAAACTATTAATTGTGTTTCAATGTTAAGATAGATTACAGTGGTGTTTTAAGTGTTTAGATGAAGAAAATTTACTATTTTTGGCTGTTTTGAGATTTGTTTGTTCAGAATTTATTATACTTGGTGGATTTGTTATTAAGTTTACTCTTAATTGGAATTAACGTTTGTAATGAGTATTTGAGATTGCTTTGATTCAAAATTACCGGTGTACCCTTGGACTGAAATTAGCCATTTTCAGTAAGTCCATAATGCTAATGTACCCTTTTAAGCAAGAAAATAAAGCTTTAATATAAGTTTAGCGATGTTTAAATCTGTCATTTAATATTATTCTAAATCATGTGTTACTATCTTTGTTTGATGAACTTTGAATTAGATCCAAATTTTGGCTTTCAAGGTCAAACATTTCAAGTATCTACTTTGATTAGATATAGTTACTTTACATCAACATTTTTGAAGAAAATCTGCAGGATTTTTTTTAATTTGTTTATAAAATATCGGGGGTCATAGGTCATTCACCTTCGATACGTGAGTAACATGACAAAACCGACATTAATTTTGATCTCAAGAATAATAACTTTAATCCCGCATTTCACAACACTGTTTTGTATGTTTCCTATTGCAGAATCCCGTTCAAGATTCTTTTCTTCTGCCGGAATTTAACGACCTCTTGAAAGAATTCGATTCGACCACCACAAAAACAAATCCTGATCTCCCAATATCAGACACAAACTCACCACCAAAAGTCAACACAATGGTCAAGACCGACAGCCAAGAGCAGGAAATCAAGAATCTAGAAAACATGGTCAAACTGCTCAAGGAACGTGAGCGGAATTTAGAAGCTCAACTACTCGAATATTATGGTCTTAAAGAACAACAAACCGCAGTCACTGAGCTTCAAAACCGTCTTAAATTAAACACCATGGAAGCTAAGGTTTTTGCTTTGAAAATCGAGTCGTTAGAGGCGGATAATAAGAGATTAGCATCACAAGTGGTGGATTATAACAAAGCTTTAATGGATCTTGAAGCTGCACGAACTAAAATTAATGTTCTTAAGCAGAAACTAAGATCAGAAGCTGCACAGAACAAAGAACGGATTTTGGATCTTCAACAATGGGTTGAAAAGATGCAGGAAGATGAATTAAAACTTTGTAAATTGAAGGATTTGGAAGATGAAGTCTGTGAATTGAGAAAGTCAAACCATGATTTGCAGGTTGAAAAATCTGAGTTGACTCAGTGATTGGAGCGTGTTCAGATTCTTGCTACATCGGTGTTAGAGGATCAAGAAGTAAGATATTCGTTCATTTTTAGTTGCATCAGGTTGAACCGGACTGCAATTGAAAAATAATAAAAGAATGGTATTAAAAATTAAACTTTTTGTTGATTTTTAGTGAAAATGAGCCGAGTTGGGCTCGTTTCGAGCTCAAGCTTGAAAGTATCTAAATCTCTGCTCGTTTAGTTATTTCTTTATATACATAGATAATTACTTTTTTTATATATTTATGAATGGGTTATTTGTAACCTAATTTATATTATTTAGTTACTTTATCATAATTGTATGTATAATAACATCAAGATCAATAATATATTTATTATATTAAATAAAAACTGTTATATTATATAAGTAATAGGTCCGTGACCTTAGTCAGCTTGATATGTAAAGATAGGTTCGAGCTCCTTTAAGCTTGGATCGGTTCGATGGTTTTGATTGTTTGACCCAATTTTTATATTTTTTTTTCAAAATCATTAGTTTTTCAAACCGTTATCACAAGCCCCGGCTTGCTTCAATTTGACTTTGTGATCGGTTTGAACATCAAATTCTCGTTTTCAACTTTTGGTTCTTATACAATTAACTGTTATTATTGTTATTAGTAGTATTTTATTATTTTTTATTTTTCATTTTTCTTGCAGACGAAAAAGCTTAAAATAGAAAGTGAACACTTAAAAAAACAAAACGAAGAACTAACCAAGGAAATCGAGCAACTTCAAGCCGACAGATGCAGCGACGTGGAAGAACTCGTGTACATGAGATGGGTTAATGCGTGTTTAAGATACAAACTCAGAAACTATCAGCCTGGACCGAGAAAAACAATGGCCCGAGATCTCAGCAAATCATTGAGCCCAAGATCGGAAGAAAAAGCCAAAAAACTAATCCTCAGAGATGCTAACCAAGAACCCGATTCCGATCAGTGGTCAATGGGTTCCAGTGAACTTGATGAACCTTTTACTGATCATTCATCATCCCGTAAAACCAATAATAAGTTTTTCGGGAAGCTCGTGAAGTTTATAAGAGGAAAAGACAAAAATACCCCCGACCATCACCACCGCCATCACAGCCAGTGTAGTCATAGCAGGAACTCATCGTTTGAAGATATGAATTCATATAGTGATTATTACTCGTCTAAATACTCGATGGATTCCCGAATATCTGTTCATAGGCATAGTGATTTTGGAATACATAACCGGATTGATTCTATTGATGAAGGGGATGATATTAATGATGGTTTTTCAGGTTCGTTTTCTTCATCGGATGGTCAAAGATCCGAGCTTGTGAAATATGCAGAAGTTTTGAAGGATTCCAATTTGAAACCATCGACCAGATATCGTGGAAGGTCAAAGTCATTTAGTTCGTTTTGACTTTTGATTAGTTACATGTTCTGTATAGGTTAAGTAAAAATGTTATTTTGTATGTTCATAACTTATTAGAAACCACGAACTCATTACAGTTGGAGTTTGGAATTTGGATATTGCTTTATACAGTCAACGGTCAACGATCAATTGTATCTAGTGTGTATAATTATATAATTATGTGAGCCCAACCAATGTTTTCAGACCCGGCCCGGACGCCTTACCGGGTTTCAAAACATCGTGTCCAACTGTCCAAGTAATAATATCTAACCTAAATAATGGGTGTTTGTTAACTGTATTGAGTTGGCAGGTTGAATTGTTGAACCTAAACATGAGTTGCATATTTACTTCTACAAAAGAAGTTAGTTGACGTGATGGATGGTTGTATATTTACTTGTGCAAAAGAAGTTGGCCCTACGCAGACACGCTTAAAAACATAGTAACCTAACACACACATTTTAACCCTACAAATATAAAAAGAAGCCAAACACGCGTTGACAGGTTTAATCAAGTTGTAAATGTAAATGTGTCAAACGTGTTGTAAACGAGCTGGTTGGTCGTCTCGTTTAATCTAATGAGTTGAATAGGTTAGGTTAACCAAGCACAACTCATTGTAACCTTGTAAAGCATTACACATTGTAATTAAGTGAATTAACTAATGAGGAGTTTATTAAAACATTACACATTGTAACCTTATGTTTAAAAAAAATAAAAAATCAAACATGTTGGCGTGTTAACAAGTTGTTTGTAATCAATTTGTAAATGTATCAATCAAGCTTAAGAGTGGTAATAAATATGTTTGACGTGTTATAAACGGGTCCACGGGTCGTCCTGTTTAGTTAAGTGAGTTGAATAGGTTAACCAACAACCTGTTTAGATAAACATACTAATCTTGTTTAAAGACTTACAAAAAACAACCGGAAAAGGTATTATTTTGTTGACAGTCTTGCCATTGACCAAATTACTTTATTAACTTTTATTTAAAAAATGTTTCTCTAATAATAATAATAATAATAATAATAATAAAATCTATTTTAGTTTTATAATAATAAGAGAAAGAAATATAGTAGAGAAAAGGCGGGAGATGGGGTTTGTTTAAAGAAAAACGGTTAATAACATAACAGACTTAACAAACTCTCGCGCACTATATACACATACAATCTTCATACTTGATCCGCCATTGATACACAAACTGAGCTTCAAATCTTTCAATAATAATAATAATCTTTCTCAATTTGCCTTCATCCATCCATCAATCAATCATGGCAACGAATACCGCATCTCCATTACCACCACCAATCCACCGGTCCGCCCTGTACGTCGGTGACCTTGACCCGTACACCACCGAGAACGATCTCCTTCTACTCTTCTCCATGATCGGACCGGTGCGATCTGTTCGTGTTTGCAGAGACCGTCTCTCCTTTAAATCCCTCTGCTATGCTTACGTCAATTTCTTACTTCCTTCTCACGGTAATCAATTATTGCTTTCATTCATTATTAGGGTTTTATCGTTATTTATTTGTTTAACTCGTCCGTGAAGTTATGATTTGACTGATTTAGGGTTTCTTTCATTGTGTGTTTAATTGAATCAGTTTCAAGTGAATTAACTGATCTGATTATTGCTTTAATTTATTAGGGTTTTTCGTTATTTGTTTGATTAATTATTGTTAATTGATTTGATTGAATCAATTTTGTCTCTGAAGTTATGATTTGACTGAATTAGGGCTTTTATTAGTTGTTTGTTTGATTGAATTAATATCAAGTGAAATTATGATTTGGGTAATTAGGTTTCTTTTGTTAATTGTTTGATTGAATCAATTTCGTCTGTGAAATCATGATTTGATTAATCAGTTTTCTTTCATTAATTGTTTAATTGAATCCATTTCATCTGTTAAATTATGATTTGACTGATTTAGGGCTTTTTTATTTGATTGAATCAATTTTAAGTGAAATTATGATTTGGGTAATTAGGTTTTTTTCGTTTATTGTTTGATTGAATCAATTTTAAGTGAAATTATGATTTGATTAATTTAGTTAAATGTTTGATTGAGTCAATTTCGTTTGTGAATTTATGATATGACTGACAGTTTGACCTAATTTGAACAGCGGATGTGGCGATGTCGAGTTTGAATCATACTGAATTGAGGGGAAAACCGATGAGAATCATGTGGTGTCAACGAGATCCGCTTACGAGAAGAACTGGAATGGCGAATTTGTTTGTCAAGAATCTGGATCCATTAGTTACTGATACGAAATTAGAAGAGGTTTTTGGGGAATTTGGGAAGATTCTTTCGTGTAAGATTGCTAAAGCTGTTAATGGAAAGAGTAAGGGTTTTGGCTTCGTTCAGTTTGAATCAGAAGAGTCCGCTAATAACGCACTCGAAACTCTAGATGGAACTGCTCTCAATGACAAAATCATGTAAGTTTCTTAATTATTCAACCTCACATATTATCAGTTTGTTCATAAATTTGTGATTTACGGTTTAGTAACATTTTAAACTGGTTTCTTGTTTAGATATGTGGCCAAGTTTATGAAGAAAAATGAGAGGAAGGAGCCCGAATTCACAAACGTGTATGTGAAGAATCTTGATTTGGATTTTACAGAGTTTCTGTTGAAAGTGAAGTTTTCTGAATATGGGAATGTTACAAGTGCTGTGATCATGAAGAATGCTGATGGGAAGTCAAAAAGTTTCGGGTTTGTCAATTTTGAGACACCGGACAGTGCCAAGAAGGCCATTGAAGCTCTAAACGGTGCAGTAATCGGTAAACACAACATCATAGGTTCATAACTTGTTCATAAGTTTATAGGAGGTGTTTGAGTGATTGAATTTGTGTATGTAAACAGGTTCTAAGGAGTGGTTTGTTGGAAAGGCTATGAAGAAAGCAGAAAGAGAAGGGTTCATGAAGCTTTCTCGTCAAAATGACAAAATACACTTGTCAAATCTTTTTGTCAAGAATCTTGCTACATCTGTTAATGAAAAGATTCTTGAAGACACTTTTGGTGAATTTGGGAAAGTGGTTTTAACCAAAGTTGTTCGTTATAACACTGGGATTAGCAAGGGGTTTGGGTTTGTGGGTTTCTCTAATGCAGATGAAGCAAAGAAAGCTTGTGATTCCCTTAATGGTGATTATTCATTAATCTTTAATCCAAATCTTTTTTCATCTCTGGCATAAACTTGATTTTGGCTTTATTAAATTCATGTAGGGAAACTTTATCATGGAAAGCACATGAATGTAAGTGTTGCAATGAGTAAAGAAGAATGTGCACACAAATTACAAGCTCGTTTCTTAACAGCAAAGATTATTGGTCACAACCCGTATTTTGGTCCGTATTATGGTATGCAGTCATATGGTAAAACATGCATCTATGATCCGTACTGGCAGCCAAACATTTATAGAAGGGTGCAAGTTTTCCCGAATTTTAAACAAGAGAGTCATCAGGTATGCAAAATTGTAAACCGTTTGTTTCTGTTAGCTGTTTTTTAAGTTTCTATGACTGAAATACACTTATAATGTGATTAGGAACAGGTTAACTCAGGCTATTACAAGGATCAGAAGCCATTTAAGGAGGCTCACAAGGTGTGTACACAAGTGCCATATTTATGCTATGTAAAAAATTTAGGTTATGAATTAATGTACTATTGTAGTTTTTAAAATATTGATTATGAAGCTGGTTGTTCAAGTTTTGCAAAATGGACAAAAAGAACCAATTTTGACCTGGCCAGCATGTTGAAAGTTGACCAAAGTCTGTTCCAAATGTATACAAGTGTCAAAATCTTTACTTAAGGATTTAGATTGTTTTTTTGTAATCTGAATTGACACATTTGCTTATATAACTTTTTAACATATACCTGCCCATTTTTAGACTTTCAGCATACACTAAGAAATATATAAGTAATGCATAGCTTGATTTGTGAAACTTGCCTAACAAGTGCACTGCAAAGGCCCGTTTTAACTGTAACCCAATTTTACCTGTTATCGTTATTGTGTCGTTGCAGAATCTAAGTGGCTTTAAGAGTTCTAGAGGGGAATGAAAAAGCCAAAAGAACAGGGGTCAAGAAGGGCATGTTTGAAAGTTCAGAATGAAGTCGGAGCAAATGAAGGTGTGTTTGGATTACAAGAGAATTGGAGCCTACTGATTTGACAAGTAATGGCAGCCATGGATACAAGTACAGTAGTGATGAATAGTCTGTGTGTGTAAAGATTCTTTCATGTTTGTGTAAAGTCTTTGTAAATGTGTGTAATGTACAACTTATGATGAAAACTCAAAATGAATGTATATAGACCATAAGAGGATGGGTCAAAATTGGCCTGTTGTCTTAATGGGAAATAATAAATGTTCAGTTCTTGTGTGCTTTTGTTGTTTTATGTCTGAAGATTTTTTATGAGTATGCAACATACTTTTACCCTTTTACTGCCGCCACTTATGGAAAATGTTACATGGAATTCCATGAAAGTGTAGCATATGCTCTAAAAATATGTACAATCAGATTTTCAATACAAACACAATTTTGAATAAAAGAACTGTGAAAATTATGTTAATATTCTATTTAGAGAAAAATACCAATATGTCCATTTCCATAATCAAGTTCAAAGTTTTGTCCACTTTATATAAGGTAATGTCCTCCCTTATTTGTTGTCGGACTACTTTATTTCTTGACCACCTAAAACATAGTATATTATATTCAAATTTGCACTCTAAGATAGAAACAATACAAATATAAAAAGAGCTAGAGAGAGAGAACGAGGGGTGTCGTCTGTGTACACGAGGAGGAAGATGAAGCAGATTTTCCCACCATATATAACCGGCGCCAAAGTTGCTAAAAAATGAGAGAGACAATAAAAGAAGAAAGAGGTGGTAAAAGAACAAACATCGAGGAATACAACAATCGGCCATCCTAATGTTGGCCCAGATGGATCAAACAATCTATCAAACGAACTTATCAAACAAACGAACACGAGATATTGGGGTGACAACCCTCAACTCTTTTCATATAATCAAACGAACTTCACGAACTTATCTAACGTACATGGAGATGAGACTCCTTGACTCTCTCTCTTGTCTCTCTCAACTCTCTCTAGTAAAACTAATAATCTAAACCCTATATATAAACTTACTTAACTTCTCTCCAAGACATACCTTTCATAAACCTACTACAATTCAATTAATTAAAATAAATATAACATCTACATAATAAACCCTTAACTTTATTAATATTCAAGATTAATCCTTTACCTAAGACCATCCGTAGTGGGGTTGTTTCACACGTCAAAACTTTATGAAGTTATGACCCCCCCCCCCCCCGTTTCTAAGTTTTGGCATGAAGAATTATCCACAAAACGCCTCCCCCATCTCTTCGAGCCAATCAATGTTTTTGTCTCATACTTTTCTTTTATTTACATTAAAAAAGTATAATAATTAAAATAATAATAATTGTATAATGACTGTAACTCTAGTTTTGAGGTTTTTTACCACTACACCACTTTTTGCAAATCTCTTCATGGTGACTAGAATGCCACGTGTTGCACAATGGCCCTATGTGGAGAGTTTTGACTACACATGGTCTAAGATCTAAT
Source organism: Bidens hawaiensis (assembly GCF_021521415.1). Lineage (NCBI taxonomy): Eukaryota > Viridiplantae > Streptophyta > Magnoliopsida > Asterales > Asteraceae > Bidens > Bidens hawaiensis. Next base: position 100,393 of record NW_027494491.1, on the reverse strand, counting down.
AGTTTACCATCGTCTACGGCAACGCAAGTTCAAAATATAAATAAAAAGGTTGGCTGACATGGGGACCGTCAGGTACGACGGGAACAAAATATAAAGTTAGGGCGATGGTGTTTTGGGTGGACGTTGTTGGGATTTTCTTTGTTCTTCGACATTTCTTAGATGTTGCACCGTCGGAAAAAATGGCATATTCGACTTTATTTAAAAACCGTCGGAATACATGTAGTTCCTACAGATATACGGTGGCAGGCCGTCGGAATAACAATAACGTTTGGTTGCGATGGAAACACGGTCGTTGACCGGCCATTCCGACGAGAACAACACACCCCGTCGGATCCGCCAATCTTGCTTGATCATTGGCTAAGAAAAACGTCGGTTGCCGGAAAATAAAATGGGACCGCCAATATTATCATGGACAATCCAGGAAGTTTTTTGGGTCATGGACATTTATTTGATTTGTCACTTGGGAATGAATAATATGAGAATTTTCCCTTCTATTTATATTACTAAAAATGGGACTCAAATTAGTTATTTCTCTCTTTCTTTGTAATTCTACTTTTAATTATCTTTCATGTAGTAGGAACCTTGAACCAATGGTAATATTGTTCTAATGTGACCCGTAGGCCGTGGGTTGAGTCATGGAAACAACTATGTGCACCCGGTTTGCCGTCATGCATTAGCCAAAAATAAAGTGGAGCGTGAATGAGCCAAGTCGCTCGTAAACTACTCGAAGTTGGCTCATTAAAAGCCCAAATCGAGTCAATGAGATTGAGCATGAGCAGGGTTGTTCAAATTGGTCACTGCTCGCTCGGATTATGCTTGTTCGATTCGTTTCATTTGGTGAATGAGCAGAGCACAAAATGAGTCAAGCAACTAGGTTCGGTTTGTAAGCGACTTGAGTGCAAGCAAAGCTACGTCAACCGAATTAATAATATACACATAAATAATTAATTGTTTTCTAAAAATCTAAAACTTGGTTCCATAATCAAATCAATTCTTTTTTGATAAAAATAATATTCCAAAAACTATTCACGACTTCGCAATTCCTGTCCTCAATTCTCATTCACGGATTTATATCTTGTTACACAAAGTTATTTTATATGTTTTAATTGAAACCGAATCAAACAGAGCTCCACAATTATAAACCGATCCGACTTCAAGCATTAGTATTTTGCTTGGTTTTGTAAATTCGAGCCAAGTTCGAGTAGGCCCTCAGTTCCAGTTCGACTTGTAAACAATCATAAGCCTGAGCCCGTAGATCATGTATGTAATTATATATATACTAAAAGGTTATCAGCGGTTTACTCACATTAGGTTACTATTCATAAAATGTGTAACTTTTGGAGCTTGGCATACAAGCTCTTAATGCTTCTGATTTGTTACACGTCATAACACGTGTTTGTCTCTTTCCAACTACCACCAACCTCATGTTTTCCTCTTCTGCTTCTTTCACCTAAATCGAGTACGCCAGAGATTGAAGGCCACTGTCTTCTCAACACAGCAACGATGTGAAGATTAACAACAAAAGTAAGTTTACTCTTCTGTATTCATCTGTAACCCTTATATGATTGTTCGAATCTGAAGAAGCCGACTGTTGTAATCACAATCGATTGAGACGAAACCCTATAAATTGAATATATGCACCAACAGTATATTCACACATCATATATGGTTAAACAAGTAGAATCACGTGGTTATCAATCTATTGTTCTCCTAAGCCTTGATGATTTGTTCTATTTTAGGTTCCTATGTTTAGTGGATTTCAAAGGTTATAAAGGAATTTTTCATAATTTTATGGATAATTAGAGGTTTGAAACATTTTATTAAATAAGGATGTTTAGGAGTTTAAGCAATCAACTAAGAGTTTTGAGATCTTGATGCAGCGTACGATGAGAATCCGAAGGCTAATCACGTTGAGTCTTGGAATACTCGTGAAGATCCTTCCCCAAACCCCCAAATTCGAATCAAGAGTCAAGAACTTGAAAAGTCAAAAGTTTTTTATTAATTCTGATCAATGATCAGTCACATTACATTCTTAGCATATTAACAGAAAAGCCAAAATAGGTTTGGGCCGAAACAAACAACCAAAGGCCCAACAACAGCACAAAACAAAACACAAAAGGTAGACGAAAAACACAAAAGTGGCCCAAAAGTGTATCTAGGCCCTTATTTCGGAAAAATAAACGGGATAACCCACCTACGTCTGGTTACCACAACGTGGCCCACGTTCCAACGGTCATTTTGACTGGTAGCACGCTTGAAACAGAGGCCCGTAGCCCAAGTTAAGCTCGTTTTCGTGTAGCCCCTTTTGAAGCACGATCTTGAGCCTCAAGAAACATAATGGCCCGGTCTTCTACATTGGGCCCACATCATTCCCCTGGATAGAAAAAATTCGACCTCGAATCAGTAGCACCCTAATCATCAGAAGTGCCCCCGTAGTAAGGTAGTAAATGTTTCACATTAAACACATCAGAACAACGAATGTGACTGGGCAGCTTTAGACGATAAGCATTTAAGTTTATCTTCTCCACAATTTCCACGGGTCTAATATTTTTAGCTGATAATTTGTTATATTCCCCAACAGAAAAATGATCTTTTGTCAAAACAGCCCAGACAAAATCACCTTCTTCAAATTCAACATGTCGTCGCTTTTGATTAGTAGCCTGCTTGTACTTTGAATTGGCTCGAACCAGGTTGTCATGCACATCTTTATGAATCTCATGTAGCCCTTCAAAAAAATCTTTCACCTTCTTGGGAACAGAACCAGGAACGGGAAGTGACATCAGGTCAAGGGGTCACCGTGGCTGAGCAGAATAAACCACTTGAAAATGACTAAACCTGGTACTTCGATTGACAGCATGATTATGAGCAAACTCAGCTTGACATGGTTTTGTGATCCTAGGCCTTCACATGTTCACCCACAAGGCACCGCAGTAAATTTCCAAGTGAATGATTAACCACTTCAGTCTGCCCATCTGTCTGAGGGTGGTAGACACTACTGATATTGAGCTGAGTATTCACTATCTTCCACAGACTACGCCAAAAATGACTTAAAAAACGAGTATCCCGGTCAGACACAATAGAAGTGGGTAACCCATGCAACCGGTAGATATCTCTAAAGAACAATTGAGCTACATTAACTGCATCTGTCGTCTTCTTACAAGGAACAAAGTGAGCCATTTTAGAAAACCGATCAACAACAACAAAGATCGAATCATGACCACGCTGAGTAAGCGGTAATCCCAACATGAAATCCATGCTAATATCAACCCAAGGCTGTGAAGGAACGGGTAAAGGAATATCGAGCCCAGCATTAGTAGCGGTTCCCTTTGACACTTGATAGACCCTACAACGCTTCACAAACCGGTCTACTTCCTTGCGCATAGTGGGCCAAAAGTAGGAAACTTGCACCAACTGTAAAGTATGGTCCCTTCCAACATGCCCTTCACCATGTAACTCTTGAATGATTTGAAGATGAAGAGTTGAATCTGGAATACACAATTGATTTCCCTTGAAAAGGAAACTGTCATGCACTAGAAAATCTGACCTCTTCCCAGATTGCACATCCTGCAAAACAACAGAAAAATAAGGGTCCACCATTAGCTGTTCCATGAAGGTGTCTACACCCGGCACACCAACCCTCATATAGACAAGCAAATTACTCATCCTACTCAAAGCATCTGCCACCCGATTTGAAACCCCATACTTGTATTTCACCACAAAAGTAAAATTTTCCAAGAAATCCATCCATCTTGCGTTCTTATGAGACACCTTGTCCTGACTACGCGAATATGCCTCAAGGAATCATGATCCGTAAAAAGAACAAACTCCTTATGGAACAAGTAGTGACGCCAATTTTTCACAGCCTGGACCACTGCATAAAACTCAATATCATAAGTGCTATAACGAAGCTTAGCACCTGTCAACTTCTCACTGAAATAGGCAACGAGCCCCCCCCCCCCTTGACTTAGAACTGCCCTAATTCCACCCTGCGGGGCATCTGTATGTAGCTCAAAAGCTTGAGAAAAGTCTGGTAATACTAGAATCAGCGTCGTTGTAAGTTTTTCTTTGATTAACTGAAAAGCGGACTCGGCATCTTCACTCCACATAAAGGTCTTCCCTTTCATACATTCTGTCACTGGTGCCATGATGGAACTGAAATTTCGTATGAATCGCCTATAGAATGAAGCAAGACCATGGAAACTTCGTACTTCAGTTATTGAGTTTGGGGTTGGCCACTGCTTAATGGCTGCAACTTTAGACTCGTCTACCTGTATTCCTTCCCTTGAAACAACATATCCCAAAAAGATAACTTCTGGGCCATGAAGACACACTTCTTCTTGGTTGCATACAAGCTGTCTTTGCGGAGTAAGGTCAAAACATGTCGTATATAGCTAGCATGCTCACCAATATTAGCACTATAAATGAGAACATCATCAAATACACCACCACAAATTTACCGATAAAGGGCCTAAACAACTGGTTCATGACTCGCATAAAGTGTTGGGGGCATTAGATAAACCAAAAGGCATCACCAACGACTCATACAACCCTTCACGAGTCTTGAAGGTGGTTTTCCACTCATCACCCAGCCTAAGGCGAATCGATGGTACCCACTCTTTAAATCCAGTTTCGAGAAAATAGTGGCATCGCTTATCTAGTCAAGCAGATCATCAAGTTGAGTAATTGGAAATCTGTACCTGATGGTAATCTTGTTGACGACACGACTATCAACACACATACGCCATGTTCCATCCTTCTTGGGGGTCAACAGGGCAGGGACAGCACAGGGACTCAGGCTTTCCCGAACATACCCCTTAGAAATCAAGTCTTCAACCTACATGTGCAACTCCTCATGCTCATTAGGACTCATTCTGTAGTGTGGCTTATTAGGCAGTTGGGCACCTGGTTCCAAATCAATATGGTGTTGGATGTCACGCAACAAGGGCAAACCATCCAGTAATTCATCAGGAAAGACATCAACAAATTCATCAAATAATGGAGCCATAGCTTCATGAATTTCAAGACTTCGGTCAACTCTTTTGGCTTGCTAGGAACAAGAGTTAGCTTCACACCACCAAACATAAACCTGTAAGTATTTGAACGCCTGTTATGTTCAACGCTACGATCAAATTCCCAAGGCCTACCCAACAGTAAATGTTACACCCCAACCCAGAGTGGGTTGATGTGTCACTATTACAGATATCATAAACCAAACATAATCCAGTTAAAAGAAAGAAATAGAATCCAAACCAACAAGTTAAAACAAACTGAAAGTAATCCTAAGTCTCATTTATTAAAAGCTGAATTAAAAGAAAATAAATAAAGTTTTTATTCTTGAACTTCATTTTACTCTCATCACTGAATTCCCTGATTTCCCGAATTACCTGTCAACAAATAAGACAAACACAAACAAGAAAATACGGCTGAGCCAAAGACTACCCAATAACGGAAAGAACAATGGTGATGGTGATAAGACGAATGAACGAAAGCAAAATAATAACAAAATTTATCATAACGAAATAAGTATGATACTGAAATCTGACACTTTTAGAACATATGACAATATAATACCAAAACATAAACCAACACTAAACATATAACGATGTTGCTAAAATAAGTCGCGTAATTAAAGGAGTACCTGGAGCGAAAACATATAACATATAACGTATGACGTGTAACATATAACTGAACTAGGATCGATCCATACACCCCTAAATAGCCAAAGTACCTCCAAAGTACTAGTTAGAGACGCCGTGAACTTTTAAAACTCACTGTCACGAAAAGTGTGTGCTCGGGTAACAAAGTACTAAACTTGGAAGACAATATGACTTCTTAACATATAACATATTAATATAAAATTCATATTATTATTAATAGGAACATGAAATAATGAGTACGAGATTATAAAATCTATTTCATTCTACAAAAATATATTATATAAAATAACTGAACTCAAATACAACTGACGCGCAACGAAAATCCGTACTACAAAGTATATGAGTAAAAGAAACCAGAAACCGTACTACAAAGTAACGAATTATAATTAATACTAAGAGTAAATAAAAACAGAAAACCCTACCTTAATCCAACAAGCAAAGCGAAACTGAACATGTCGTCTTTAATAAATAATAGATCCTACATTTTAATTATAGCTTGAAATAAATTATAGAACTTAATGTCATTGTTTTAATAACTTTTTTCGGCGACAGAGGTATTATATAAATCATCTTACTTAACTAGCTGATATTTCCATTATTCGAACCATCTTACAAATGTATTAGTATTATTATTATTATATATGTTTATTCATAGCACTAGTAACTTTGTATATAAATACATATAAAGGATGAATGGGTGTGCAGGCTAATAAAACACCCAGAATCACAAATAAGTCAGTATTACAAAAAAAAAAAAAAAATTAAATAATCCAATGAAGAGTGCTTATAACGTATAAACATATATTTGTATTCTTATCACCACACTTAACAGTAAGGTTTAACTGACATGATAAAAGTGGCACATATTAATAAGTAGAAAACATATCATGTAGGGTGGCAAAATTAGCAAGATATTTTATGTTCATTAACAAAATCGAATTCAAATTGAACATTTTAGTCGTCGGAAGCAAGTCGGAACTCAAGAACCATATTAAACCAGGTAATTCAAGAAACCAACGATTAACATAGAGCGAACCTTTTACTTCAAAGTTGAATGGTCAGAAGCAAAGATTTTGACGTTCGTACTAACGAGAACTCGTGAGGGCTGGTGAAATCGAATTGATCGAAAGATTCAAACCGGAGCACGGCCTATGGACGATTTGCAGTTGATCGATGGAGTGGCGATGAGATGCGATATGGTAACTTAAATCAGAAAATAGATAACACGATATGGGATACATACATATATATATATATATAGAGAGAGAGAGAGAATCAATTAGGATGGTTTAAGGGTGGACGTGCCTTGCGTTACTTCGTTAGTAGTAGATGAGGTTTATGGATCTTGGAGCCAAAAGTATGATCATACGGATAGCTATATTGGTTGTTAGATAAAGGATTTTTATTATCTTAATATTACTTTCAATTTAAAATTTAAATTTGGAGTCATATTAATCTTTCAATTTAAAATTTAAATTTGAAGTCATATTAATCTTTAACTATTGACGTTTTCTTTAAATTAATTCGTTATCCATTTATCATATTTTTATTCTTATTATTATTATCTAAAAATTTCAACTATCATACTTATTATCTAAAAATTTCAGGTTATTACAATTGTACCCCCTAAAAAATTTTCGTCCTCGAAATTGAATGGTTTCGGTAGTCCACGGAGCGTATAACATAACAATCACAGAACAAAACTTCAAACTTTATGGATCCAGACACATTCAAAACACGACGCGAGAAAGCGTAACAACTGAAAAAAGATGACTCATAACAATTGATATACCAGATGGAAACTAGTAACCCGTTTGGTGGCTAAAACATGTAACTGTAAATACTTAGTCTTATAGCTGAAATAGATATCGCAATGTACTACGATGTAAAGAATTATGGATCCGTACCTGGGGCATCAGTTGCATCATTAGCTGTAAGTGTAAAAAATGCGCCCCCATGCGGCAGGCTTAGCAGGGTTTTTCCCCGTATCGGTATGAGATTCTTGCTGAGGGCAATCCTTAATCATGTATCCAGCACGTCTGCATTTGAAACATAGACCTTCGGCGTAACGACATACTCCTCTATGAAGTTTCCCGCATGTGGTGCATGGAGGAGTATGATGATCCTGCTGAGGGTGTTGTTGATTCAGTGGTTGAACTTGAGTCAAGGGTGATTGGATCTGATTTTGAGCAGGTTTTGAGCTTTGGTTTCGGTTCTTCCATGGTCGCGGGTTGTGGTTGGTGTTTCGGTCTCGTGGTGGTGAGTACTGATCATGATCACTATCCTTAGACCGCTTATGACTATCATCAGACAACCTTTTCCGGTGTTTCTTATCGTTATCCAAGTTCTTGACTGCATCAACTATCTCATTAACGTCATTACGGAGATTCAAGATGAATTTTCTATCATGGTCACATATGGCCCACTTGAAATGATTGATTTGCTGCTCTTGAGTACCTACAGTCGGGCCCAGAAAAATTACCAGACGGTCGAAACGGTTCTTAAACTCTACAATTGGCTCATCATCTCCTTGAACAATTGAAGAATATTACCTCAGATATTCACTACGATCAGCATCAGTAAAATATTGCTGGTAAAACAAGGTGCGAAAATCATTCTAAGAAGTGTAGCAGAATAATTGTCTCCTCCACAGGCAGCTTTCAGTGTCTTCCACCATCGATGAGCATCGTCCTCCAGTTTGTAAGTAGCTAGCCGAACCTTAAACACATCTTTAACACCCAGCACCTCAAACAGTTTCTCGATATGCGCGATCCAGTTTTCAGCTTCTACTGGGGAACTAGCAGTACTAAAGGATTTCGGCTTTTGCTTTTGAAAACGCTCAAGCCAGACATGAATACCAACAGGAGGATTGTTGCCTTCGAGATCATTGCCACCGGCATTATTCTGTTGCAACTGTTTTATCAGATTAGGGACTAACGCAGCAATAGCCGCCTTGGCGGCGTTAGTGACAAGGGTCGCAAGAGGTGGGTCGTTTTGAGCATCATTCTCGTTTTGGCGGTTCACACGTCTTCTAGGAGGCATCTGAAAGAAAGATAACATATGAGCTGAAAGAAAAAGATTTATGGAATACGCGGAAGACGAAAAGAGAAATCCTAACCCGACGTCTACCCATAATCTCACATTTTTAATTATTTTTTTGTTTAAGTTTTCTAAAAGAAAGATCCTGGGCTCTGATACCATAACTGTAACACCCCAACCCGGAGTAGGTTAACGTGTCACTACATATATCATAAACCAAACATATTCTAGTTAAAAGAAATAAATAGAATCCAAACCAACAAGTTAAAACAAACCGAAAGAAATTCTAAGTCTCATTTATTAAAAGCTGAATTAAAAGAAAATAAATAAAGTCTTTATTCTTAAACTTCATTTTACTCTCATCACTGAATTCCCTGATTTCCCAAATTACCTGTCAACAAATAAGACAAACACAAACAAGAAAATACGGCTGAGCCAAAGATTGCCCAGTAACGGAAAGAAAAATATTGATGGTGATAAGACGAATGAACGAAAGAAAAATAATAAAAAAATATATCATAACCGAAATAAGTATGATACCAAAATCTGACACTTTTAGAACATATGACAATATAATACCATAACAAAAACCAATACTAAACATATAACGATGTTGCTAAAATAAGTCGCGTAATTTAAGGAGTACCTGGAGCCAAAACATATAACATATAATTGTAACATATAACGTATGACGTGTAATATATAACTGAACTAGGATCGATCCATACGCCCCTAAACGGCCAAAGTACCTCCAAAGTACTAGTTAGAGATGCCGTGAACTTTTAAAACACATTGTCACGAAAAGTGTGTGCTCGGGTAACAAAGTACCAAACTTGGAAGACAATATAACTTCTTAACATATAACATATTAATATAAAATTCATATTATTATTAATAGGAACATGAAATAATGAGTACGAGATTATAAAAACTATTTCATGCTACAAAAATATATTATATAAAATAACTGACGCGTAACGAAAAACCGTACTACAAAGTAACGGATTAGATTCAATACTATGAGTAAAAAAAACCAGATCCGTACTACAAAGTAACGGATTATAATTAATACTAAGAGCAAACAAAAACAGAAACCGTACCTTAATCCAACAAGCAAAGCGAAACTGAACGAGTCGTCTTTAATAAATACTAGATCCTACATTTTAATTATAGTTTGAAATAAATTATAGAACTTAATGTCATTGCTTTAATAACTTTTTCCGGCGACAAAGGTATTATATAAACCATCTTACTTAACTAGCCGATATTACCATTATTCGAACCATCTTAGAAATGTTTTAGTATTATTATTATTATATATGTTTATTCATAGCACTAGTAACTTTGTATATAAATACATATAAAGGATGAATGGCTGTGCAGGCTAGTAAAACACCCAGAATCACAAATAAGTAAATATTACAAAAAAAATAATAATAATTTTAAATCATCCAATGAAGAGTGCTTATAATGTATAAACATATATTTGTATTCTTATCACCACACTTAACAGTAAGGTTTAACTGACATGATAAAAGTGGTATTAGTAAGTAGAAAACATATCACGTAGGGTGGCAAAATTAGCAAGATATTTTATGTTCATTAACAAAATCGAATTCAAATTGAACATTTTAGTCGCCGGAAGCAAGTCGGAACTCAAGAACCATATTAAACCAGGTAATTCAAGAAACCAACGATTAACAGAGAGTGAACCTTTTACTTCAAAGTTGAATGGTTGGAAGCAAAGATTTTGACATTCGTATTAACGAGAACTCGTGTGGGCTGGTGAAATCAAATTGATGGAAAGATTCAAACCGGAGCACGACCTATGTGTAAGGTCCAAGACGGATCTTTCAATTATGATATTGACGGGTGGTCCATGGGACAACCCTTAAGTGAGTTAAAGTCGTAATAATCATGTTTTAAATTAATTTATTTGGTGGAATTAGATAACTACGGTGTTGTTGGTGAATTGCAGGTTTAAATGAGGTTTCGGGGCCCATTATGATGAATAACAAAGAAACCTATGGAACCGACGAGTTAAAAAGATCAAACAAGTGAAGAAAATGAGTTTTGTGGCTGAAGTTCACCGTGGTCCACGGTTGGAACCATGGGCCACGGTCCAATTTGACCAAAGAACACAGAGGCCACCGTACTGTGGACCTCTGTGTCACTGTGAGGATCACCGTGACCCACGGTTGAACCGTGGGCCACGGTCCAGCTTTTTCTGAAATCACCGTGACCCACGGTGTGAACCTTGGGCCACGGTGCGGGTCATAACTGCTGATTCCCTGCATTATTTTAATCGTTTTTTATGGTCTTTTCATTATCCTTCATTCTAAGCAAGCTAGAGACGAATTTTTGAGAGCAAGAACAAGACTTTGGTGATTATAATCATTTGTTTGGGTTTATGATTCGTTCGATTAACCTAATTGATGTGATGATTAATCAAATGATGTGTGGCCAGTACTCTTTATGTTCTCTCCCGAATTGTAAGGTTTTCTAATTGGATATTTGAATCGTTTATGTTATTAGTGAGATAGTATTTTGATCATATGATTATTTTGCTATGGTGATTGTGTATTTGTTTTGTAATTATTAGTATGGTATAAATTCGTGTTCTTGACTATCCGTTCTTGGTGCCATAGGCAATCGAGATTTAGTATAAGAGAATTAGGGTTAACAATACTAAACTGATTATTGAGTGACAACCTTGCATTCTTGTAATCCAAGTATTTAGTCCTCTCTTATCACATCCAAACGCATTTTCACGAACTATAATTGTTTAGTTCATCTCACAAGTAAACATTAACTTTATCAACATTGGAAACCTGAAATCAGGAGAGAGCATTATTTCTTATATTATTAAAACTCGTTTATTGTTTTAGTTATTTTTGTTAATCAAAACCAAGCAACCAAATCTTTGAATTTACTTTTGCACTTAGATTAATTTTATAGCTACTCAGTAACGCATTTTACACAAAACTCCCTGTGTTCGATACTCGCTTATCGCTATATAATAGTTGTAATCGGTTTATTTTTGAGTGAGTCTACGACCTCACGTCAAATTTTGGCGCCGTTGCCGGGGAGTAGTGCTCAACGTGTGTTAACTTTAGTAGTTTTAGTCTGTTATTTTCGGGTTTACGCTGGTTGTGTTAGTGTGCAGGTACCTACAGGTGTATGCATACTAGAAGCTCTAACAGGTCATCATCGCTAGTTATTGATCCCGAGATTGATAGAACACTTCGAAGAAACCGAGTCTTACTTAGGGAAAATAAGCTTCTTGGTTCTCCAACCGCATCAAACAACATAGATTCACCAGTTCCCACTTCGGGTCAAACAATCCCGACTACACCTCCACCAAATCCACCTCCACCGATTACTACTAATATACCTACAGCATCAAGTGAACTTCAACCACCACCCACAACTGAACCCATCAATGCTCAATTCACCTATGCAACATCATCAACATTACCACCTATTACCAACCTTTTTCCTAACTTTGGTGCGTCATCATCATCTCAACAATATCAACCACCACCCTTTCAACAATCACAATCAAGTCACCAATACCAACCCCAACCTTTTATGCAACATTCAAGATCACAAGGTGACGGATACGGATATGGGTTTGACAGTGAATTTGAGGGGTATGAAGTGGAAGGTTACTACATGGGAGGTGATGGAGGAAGAAGGGTAAATCAGGGAAATTTTGGTTATGGTCAATGGCATCAACCGCAACAGTTGCAATAGCTTAATCAACAACAACCACCGCTGGTTGTCCAACAACCGCCAGTTATACAACAAGCTCAACAACAACCACCGGTTGTTGTTAATCAAAAAGTTCAACCGCCACCGATGGTTCAACAACCACAAGGGCAACCTCAAGAACAACAATTCCAACCACAAATGCCCCAACCACAGTTTCAACAATAATTTGTGCAGCAAGGCCCGTTTATAGACCAATGGGTCAACCAAGAGTACCGGTGGGGTACCAAGAAGGAACGCAAGAGAGAAGGTTAGGGGGATTGAAGCCCACTTCCGACCCATAATTACTAATAATCCGTCTCCGGTGGTTATTTCTCTCAATCATCAAGGGAGGATATTTGAAGTAAGAACCAATTCCCTTCAAAGTCTTCCGAAGTATAAAGGTCTAGCAACGGAGGAACCTTACTTCCACTTGGAGGCATATGACTCCATTTGCAACACAATTGGGGGTTAAGGTTTTACATCAGATGAGGTAAAGTTGGTTTTATTTTAGTATTCGTTGGAAGACAAGGCAAAGAGATGGTTTTACACTCTGCCTTCCGCGTCTATTTATACTCGGGCCGAAATGCAACAAAGATTTTTGGAAGAATTTTACATGGCCTAAAAGACCAATGATGCGAGAAGAAGTTTGAGAACCTTCCAACAACAAACGGGGGAAATGTTTCATGAAGCATTCGAGAGGTTTAACATGATGATCAAGAATTGTCCTCATCATGGTATTGCTCTTTGGGATTTATTGAATGCGTTTCATGAAGGGTTGAGTATGGAGGATGAACGGGATTTGCGATCGATCACTAATGGTACATTTGGTACCAATTATGAACAAGATGATTGGGCATATTTGGAACAAATGGCGGTTACATCAAAGAGAAAGGCTCAAACCGGATGAAGAGCAAGACCGGCGGTTGGTAGACCGCAAGTGCAAGCCGTGGAAGAAGGAAATGTACAAACCACTAATCAAGTAATTGATGTTTGTACAAATTGTAACGAGTTGGTTCATGTGACGTGAGGTCGAAGACTCACTCAAAAATAAACCGATTACAACTATTAGATAGCGGTAAGCGGGTATCGAACACAGGGAGTTTGTGGAATTGTGTTATCAAGTAGTTATGTAATTTATCTAAATTAAACTAAATACAGAAAGTAAATTCAAAGATTTGGTTGTTTGGTTTTGAAAACACAAGGAACTAAGCAATAAACGAGTTTTAATCAATATGCGAAAATATGTCTTCCCTCGGTTTCAGGTTTCCATGAATGTTACAGTTGATGTTTAAACTGAGTTCGTGTTTATGTAAACGAATGCGATAAATGAAGATCAAGTACTTGGATTATACAACGCAAGGTGATCAATCAAAAACCAGTTAGTTTATCTAACCCTAAATCCCTCCCGATTAATCTCGATTACTTAAAAACCAAGAACTGACGGTTTAGAACATAAAATCGATAAATTAATAATCTATCAATCAATACATAAACATCATAATAATGAAATAAATAAGATCAAATATTATCTCAGAAATTGATAAACATTCAACCAAACAAACATAAGAAACCTTACAATCCGAGGGAAATCACAAAGGAATTTAGCCACACATGTTTCGGTTCATCATTCCTTTGATTATAATTTGCATAAGAATCAAAAACGAGTCTTTAATGATTACCACACTCAAAATATTGTTCTTGCACTCCAAAATCGCCTCTTGGTTGCTCTAGGGTCAAAAGATGTGATAAAAATACCAAAGGCCGTCCAAAAATACATAAAAAATAGCAGTTACGAATTTCAGTTACGCGTCCACCGTAAGCTACGGTGGCCACCGTAGCTTACGGTGGCTTCCAAAAACCCGACGGTGGCTGGTATCTCCCTTACGGCAGCTAAAATTCTCCAACCCCACCGTAGCTTACGGTGGGTACCGTAAGCTACGGTGGTTTTCACACCAACTTCTTGTTTTCTTGATATTTTCTTCGTTCCAAGTCCGTTTTCGCCACCGTTTTCGCCTACGTTCTCGTAGTTCAATCATCTAGCTTCTAATACCTGCCATTACACGAGTAAACGTAGTTATCTAATTCAACCAAATAAACCAACTAAGCGCATGATTAGTAACGAACTTAAACTACTTAAGGGTTGTCCCATGGACCACCCGTCACATTCCCACACTTACACGTTGCTTGCCCTCAAGCAACAACTCACACAAACTCGTTATTATTTTCAACTTGTATCCACCAATCTTACCATAAATCCGGTTCGGTCAAGGTCCCAAGTCATACCCTACTCCCTTGTTTTTATCGGGTGCACTAGTTCAAAGTTGATAACCCACCAAATAATTTGATGCTACAATTTAAAACTATGGAACCGCCCAAACGAGTGTACTTTGTTTCCGGTTAGGGAACACATGATCACACCCCTCATAATATAAAATCTCTCATCTCGGTTTAATATCTGGACCAGCATAAAATGTGCTAGTATCTTTCTGCCCTCAATACCAAGTATGAACACAATGTAATAAGCTTGGAAGCAAGTTATATCTCCACCCATTACCCACTGGTTGCATAGAGAATAGAACTAAGGGTTTTGTTGTGGCTTAGGTTAGGGTGTGGAAGCGGATTTATTTAGTGACTTTTGGTGGATGAAACCCAATTTATTCAACAAACAGACCACTCACTCACAATTATTTACAAACGATACTACTCAAACATCGACTCTTTTTGAGCTTTTCTTTGATTTTCCAACTTTTTTTTACACAAACAATAACATTAATATATACTAACAACTAACCCGAGACATACGTACATTGTGTACTATGCTCGACAAACAACTTATATACAACTCTTAACATACCGGGTTTCATCCACAGGGTTAAAACAAAAGGCCAACGCTAACACGGCTTGTAATGTGGGTTAAAAAGAGCAAAGAAAAATGGAAAAAAAAAAACAAATGGTTACTAAGGGATAATGTAAGGCAGGGATATTTTTTTAGGCCATTATATATGAGTTTTCTAAAGTCCTATTTCTCCATATAGGTGGTGGTATTAAGATCTCGAAATGCATCAGACAACCAAGTTCTAGATATCATGTGCATACCGGCTACTCTCTATAATGGCACTCATATGACATGTGTATATACTATATAATATATGTGTATTATATATATATAAAGCAAATCTCACACACGTACCGGAGGAATTAGGCTGCCGATCTGAAACATGTGTACCCGTCCCCATGACTCGTTATCCCCATCTAAACGGTCCATTTTAATTTTCCCCCCTTTTTTTAAAACAACTTGGCACATGTTACTTAAGGAATTGTGACCATGAAGGACCCAAAACTTCACCCCGCCATCTTACCGCTTTCCGGTTTCATTAAAACATTTTTAAGATTTTTTTTTCTGATTTTTTTAAAATTTTTCAAAACAAACGAAAATTTTTCCTCATCCCCACACTTGGGATACATTGTCCCCAATGTACAGTTTTGAGAAAAATAAAACAAACTACTTAAAATAACACACAACCCTCTTTTCAACACAACCCATAATACTTAATCAAAAGTATTATGTCCACCACCCATCCACCCAAACAAATAAAAGCACAAAAGATAACTTATACAAAACTATACAAAATGATGTTCACCTGATAACACGAGATTCCATCAGAAGAAGGGCGGTTGGGCCGGCCCGAAAATGGACGTCATCACATCGTTGAACTCACCAAATCCAAATGAATCTTGACCATCACCACCTTGCTCACCTCCTTGTTGTTGCGAGGTGCTTTGACTTGAACCTTGATTGGGATCCACCCACCTAGAATGATGCAATGGTGGTGTAGGGTATGACACACAACCATCATACGGTGGAAAAGTGGTGTAATCCACATATGGTGGGTCGGCCACAACCGGCTGTCCCATATGCCACGCGTCATGCATCCGTCGCTGACGATCATCAAGGTATCGGCTATTCATGTCATCTTCAAGGGCATATGCATGGGTGCGATTCCACTTCTCTTGTCGATCATAACTCTGCTTTAATGCCCTTTCCATGCTCGCACCCATGAAGGTTTGTTGATCAAAAATGGTTTGGGAATATTCGGGCCAATTCCCAAAAGTAGGTGGTCTTTGGCTTTCGACCACCTCTTGCATCGTTCCCTGGTGAGCCCAGTTCGAATCATACGGCCTTCGTGCATAGTCAAATGCACTTCCCACATAACCGGATTGCATCCCCGGTTGCCTTCCATCCCTACTCGGTCCCGCTTGATCCACATTCATATGAGTTACATTTGGATCATCATGATATGCCTCATCTCCACTCATCTCTTCTTCACTTTCCGAGTCATCCGCTTCACCCGCAATTAATGGTCTTGCATCTTCCTTCAACACTCTCCATCTTCTCCCATCACTCTTCAATTTATGGTACCGTTCGGATTGGGTATATACCCAACCCGACCCCAAATGTGTGATCACTCTTCAATTTATGGTACCGTTCGGATTGGGTATATACCCAACCCGACCCCAAATGTGTGATGTCGAAGGGTTTAAACTTTTTGTAAGACCCCCTATCACCCGTCTGAATAGCACCATATTTCTTCAACAATGCCGTTATTAATCGACAATGCGGTATGATCTTCCGGTCCACACTGTTTCAGCTAATCCACACGTTACACATGACCAAAAATCAGTATGAAATAAGCGGTGAGCCATGTAACAACGTGTATAATATTGGAACTTCGGGATATCGTACCTCGACCCTGTCACCCCGACGCGGAATAACGTTATTGATGCTAATCGTTAACATCAATTTTGCTTCCATTTTCAAATGTTTTCGGTACAATTTCCCGGCGTATGTCCCGGGCAAAAACAGATCATTTAACATAGTGTTCCACATCAGGTGCTTCTCGGGAAACAAATACAAATCATCCAAATCCGGGTACTTATACTGATTGTGCGGTTTACTATCAAACTTTGCTACCCGTCTCAAACTATCAAACGACATTTCCACTTCCCATTCACAGTACCAATCAACTTGTCCTTTGATGGATGGTCGCCTGCAACCTTTCGTAGAGTGGCCATCCATTCTTGAATTTCCGAATCGAACAGGTTAGTTGACTCCTTGTCATGACATTTCAGAGCTGCTTCCCAACCCAATGCTCTGAACTTAGCGGTAACCCCAAATGGACCAAATTCTTCTTCTTTAACTTCTTTCTCGCAAATAAACGCAACAGTTTGCTGCCTTAATGCGTTCATTTAATCATGGAAGAGCTCCGCTTGTCGTTCTTGAGGTTGATCTGCCAAAGACCCTGACCTCCAAATGGCTTTTCCCTTATTTGATCCTCTTCCTCCTCACTTTCTGGGTCATCCCTTTGAAGAATTAACCTTCTTCTTTTCGGTTGGTCAACCGGGTTACTTGAAGACCCAACCGGTTCCTTTCCTTTTCGACCCATTCTAAACACAACAACAAAACAACAAAAGAGCAAGTTAATCACTTTTCAACCTTGAACATCCCCACACTTGCTTGACATTATGATTGAAGATGTTACATAGACCTATTATTCAACTTTTCAAATAATTTCACAAAATTTTGACATTATGTCCACTAAATGACCAATAATATGCCCATAATTATGTTTCAAATCATACTAATCATCTTCAATCATAACCCATTCAAACTCATTATTCAACAATTCAAGCAAGTGTGGGTGTAGCAATAATTATGAACAACTTACAATTTCCTTGCAATTTACCATAAAAAATGATAATAGATTACGTACCTTGTTGTTGTAGAGGATGAAGATGAAGAAAGCTTCAAAATACACCAAAACCCCAAAAATTTTGGACTCTATATGTCCAAACTCGACCAACAAAACAAAGGATTCTCACAAATACAATGGTATAATTGAAACCCTTGTGAGATTCTAGCCAATATAGACCAAAAAATCAAATTATTTGGTTGAGAGATGAGAAAGTTATGAAGGTATGAAGTAGGAGTTAGGGTTTTAATGTTTTGGGGAAGAAGAAGATAGTTTGGTGATATATGTGGTGAAAGAAATGTGTGGTGAATGTTAAATGTGAAATTAAAATATTTTTTTTTTTAAAAAACCGGTCCCGCTCGCAGCTCAAGGCTCCACCGTAAGCTACGGTGTCCACCGTAGCCTACGGTGGCCTTGATTCACAAAATCTCACTGTACAAAAATTAGTGGCCAGCGTAAGGTCTTTTCTCCCCACCGTAGCCTACGGTAGGTACCGTAGGTTACGGTGGACCTGTAGGTTTTAAAACTTTTTTTTTAAATGGACCAAAAAAACAACAATATTAAAGAAAAACATATTTACCAAATTAAAATAAGTTAAAAATAAAATTACCCTACCCCCCCATGAAAAACCCGAGTTGTCCCCAAAACGGTATAAAAATCGTAAGGACTTCCCCACACTTGATTTGGACAACTCCAAAGCGAAGAAGGTAATTTTTAAAACCAATTTCAAATAAAAACTAATTTAATCTATACTAAAATATACAACATACCTTGGCCTCTTAATTTGTTTCATCGTCCGGTGAGCTTAAAACGAAACTCACCTTGTCACCTTCAAGCATATTAAGATCCTTACCTTCTAGGTATGGTTTGAGACGATGACCATTCACCACTTGTTTCGTTTGATTTTCCCTATCTTCAATCTCCACGTCACCAAACTTCCCTACTCTTGTGATGACGTACGGACCCATCCACTTGCTTTTTAGCTTCCCGGGAAACAATTTGAGTCTCGAATTGTACAACCATACTTTTTGTCCAACTTCAAATGTTCTCTTTCGTATCTTCGCATCATGCACTCTTTTTAACTTTTCTTTATACGCCGAGGAACATTCATACGCTTCGTCTCGGATTTCCTCTAGTTCGCTCAACTTCAACTTCCTCAACTTTCCGGCTTCATGATAATCCATATTAACACTCTTAAGTGCCCATAATGCCCGGTGAGCCAACTCCATTGGTAAATGGCACCCCTTTCCATACACTAACCGGTAAGGAGTAGTACCAATCGGTGTCTTATAAGCGGTTCGATATGCCCATAATGCATCGTCCAACTTAACCGACCAATCTTTCCTATCCACCCGAACTGTTTTCATCAAAATTTCCTTAATTTGGCGATTGGACACTTCAACTTGGCCACTCGTTTGAGGATGATATGGTGTTGCAATTCGATGATTAACACCATAACGTTTCAATAACTTACCAAACGTGAAGTTCTTGAAGTGCGATCCACCATTACTTATAATCACTCTTGGTATACCGAATCTCGAGAAAATGTTAGTTTGTACAAACTTACAAACCACAGAATGATCATTAGTTCTTGTTGCAATCGCTTCAACCCATTTCGACACATAATCAACCGCAAAAATAATGTACAAGTACCCATATGAGTTCAGAAACGGGCCCATAAAGTCTATGCCCCAAACGTCAAAAATGTCAACCACCAAAATGGGCTGTAAAGGCATTTCATTCCGTTTCGAGATACTACCCAACTTTTGACAATTCAAGCAATGTCGGGCATATTCGCTTGCATCTTTAAAAATTGTGGGCCAATAAAACCCACATTGGAGCACCCGATAACCCGTCTTTTGACCACTAAAATGACCTCCACACGCCGATGCATGTGCATGAGTCAAAACTTCCCACACTTCAGAATCGGGAATACACCTCCTTATCATTTGATCCGAACCAATCTTGAACAAATCCGGTTCATCCCAAATATACTGTTTCACTTGGGCCATGAACCGTTGTCTACTTTTCTTCACCCAATGACTTGGAATAGACCCCGTTGCTAAATAATTCATAAAGTGGGCATACCATAGTGTAGTCGACACGGCTAACAATTTTTCATTGGGAAACCGTTCGTTTATCTCCATCGGGTCATCAACACCCTCCAATGGGATTCGGGATAAGTGATCCGCTACTACATTTTCACATCCTTTTTTATCCCGAACCTCTAAATCAAACTCTTGCAAAAGCAGCACCCATCTAATTAACCATGCTTTTGCATCCTTCTTCTCCATCAAATATCGAACCGCACTATGGTCCGAATAAACGATCACCTTACTCCCCCAAATATACGAGCGAAACGTATCCAAAGCATACACCACCGCAAGCAATTCTTTTTCGGTGGTTGTATAATTAAGTTGCGCTTCGGATAAAGTTTTACTCGCATAATAAATTACCACCGACTTTTTATCAACTCTTTGACCCAATACCGCTCCAATAGTAGTGTCACTAACATCACACATAATCTCAAACGGCTTTGACCAATCCGGTGGTTGTAGAATGGGAGCTTTCACCAACTGTTCCTTCAAAACATTAAATTCTTGCACACACTCATTAGTAAAATCAAAAGGAGCATCTTTTAATAATAAATTACAAACACATGCTTCCAAAGCATCGTCCTCATAATCATGCAGTTCACACGTGTCAACAATATCTGCCATGAAACACTCATCACCACATAAAGCATTAGATCCGTTAGTGAACACATTTAATCTCATTTTCCTATTTCCAAAAGCCATATCAACTGTACCCGATCGACAGTCAATAATAGCATGAGCGGTGTTTAAAACGGTCGACCCAATATAACATTTTGTTGTTGGGTCGAATCAACCGATGAGTACTCTAAGACTAAAAAGTCAACTGGATAGTAAAATTCTTCAACTTTTTCTATCACGTCCCGCACAATTCCTCGGGGGCGTTTATGGGACAAATCGGCTAACACAACCGTTGTCTCAACTCGTTTTAAAGGACCAAAATCATATTGGTCGTATAAACCCCCCGGAAGAATACTTACTCCAGCCCCAAGATCTAGTAACTCCTTAGACATTTGAAAATCGCCTACTTGAATGTTAATTAAAGGCGTTCCCGGATCTTGAAGCTTAGGAAGAAGGTCTCCTTTTAAAACTGCACTTACCCGCTCAGTTAAATCCACTCGTAGAGGCACTTTTTGTTGCCTCTTTTGAGTGCATAATTCTTTCAAAAAATTTGCATATGAAGGTACTTGCTTAATTGCCTCAAGTAACGGTAAATTTACTTTTACTTGCTTAAAGACTTCCCACATATCTTCTTTTTGAGGACCTCCTCTTGAAATAATATTTTTCTTATCCGGGTCAAGTAAAGCCGAGGGAAATGGAACCGCATTTGGTTCCACTTCCTTATTTTTATCGTTTAAATTTGAAGTTTGACCCGGAGTTTGTAACGGTTTTTCAAAAGTGACATGTTTAGTGGGTTTATTTGTTACAATTTCATCATCACTTTCATTACCCGTAATATCCTCAACTTCCCCATCAACCACACCCGATGATAAATCTTTCTTATATTCTTTACCACTTCTCAAAACACTAACATGGTTAATAGGAACATTACGAGAAGAGTTATGAGAAGGATTTACCTTTGTGTCGCTTGGCAATTGACCTTTATTCTTCTTCAACTCGGACACTTCAGTTGCGAGTTGACCCATTTGTGTGGTTAAAGATTGGATGGCCTTATCTCTTACTTCATCCTTTTGGATTTGCGCCTCATCCAGTTGATTTCTTCGTTGCATGTCTTGTTGCATTAACTTCAACATGTCCATAACCTCATTACCACTCGATGAACTTTGACCCGTTGACCCGCTTTGACCGCCACACCCTTGACCTTGAAACCCTTGACTATTCCCACCATGAAAATTACTTTGGTTATTGTATTGTTGGCAAGGAACATAATTGCCTTGATTTCCTTAAAAATTTGGGTTAGATTGAGTGGCCGGGTTTCCATATCGATTGTAGTATCACTAGCATCACACATGATCTCAAACGGCTTTGACCAATCCGGTGGTTGTAGAATGGGAGCTTTCACCTACTGTTCCTTCAAAACATCAAATGCTTGCAAATACTCATTAGTAAAATCAAATGGAGCATCTTTTAACAACAAATTACATAAAGGTTTTGTGATCACACTAAAGCCTTTAATAAATCTTCTATAAAAACCCGCATGCCCCAAAAATGACCTTACCCCTTTAATGTTTTTAGGTGGAGGTAAAGATGATATTACCCGGACTATTGCCTTATCCACTTCCATTCCCCTTTCCGAAATCACGTGACCCAACACGATACCCTCTTGCACTATGAAGTGACTTTTCTCCCAACTTAGAACCAAATTTGTCTCAACACATCTTTTTAAAACTTTTTCTAATTCATTGAGACAAATTTCATAAGTTGGACCAAAAATGGAAAAGTCATCCATAAATACCTCGAGTGAATCCCCAACCATATCCGAAAAAAAAACTCATTATACAACGTTGGAATGTGATCGGGGCATTACACAATCCGAATGGCATTCACCGAAAAGCAAAAGTGCCATATGGACAGGTGAAGGTGGTCTTGTGTTGTTCATCCGGGTGGATAGCAATTTGATTATAACCCGAGTACCCATCCACAAAACAGTAATACTTTTGACCCGATAATTTTACAATAATTTGGTCAATAAAAGGTAATGGAAAATGGTCTTTAGATTTAGTGGCATTTAATTTGCGATAATCAATGCAAACTCGCCACCCGGTGATCGGTCGGGTGGCGATTTGTTCACCGCTTTCATCTTTAATTACCTGTATACCTGCTTTTTTCGGTACCACCTGTGTAGGACTTACCCATGCGCTATCCGAGATGGGATAGATGATTCCGGAATCCAACCACTTTATTACCTCTTTCTTCACAACTTCTCTCAATTGGGATTCAACCTTCTTTGAGTCTCTCGGGTTGGTTTTGCCTCCTCGTTGGTGACGATTTTGTACATAACTATAGATGGACTAGTGCCTTTTAAGTCGGCAATTGTCCAACCTATGTCCGCCTTGTTTATCTTCAACACCTTCAACAATTCTTGTTCTTGGGCCTCTTCTAAATTAGATGCAATAATAACCGGTAACTTGTCATTATCCCCCAAAAACGCATACTTCAGGTGGCTAGGAAAATCCTTCAGTTCCAATTTCGGTGGGCTTTCCAATGAAGGTTTTGTACCCGAATCGATCACAGCTGGCAGACTTTCAATTTGATGAGTCCATGGTGGTCGTCCTTCTTTTACCGCCAACACGTCTTGATTTTTCTCTTCCATCCTCAATGCACAAAGATGTACCTGTTCAGAAAAATCACAAACACATACTTCCAAAGCATCTTCCTCATAATCATGCAGTTCACACATGTCAATAATATCTGCCATGAAACACTCATCACCACATAAAGCATTAGATCCGTTAGTGAACACATTTAATCTCATTTTCCTATTTCCAAAAGCCATATCAACTGTACCCGATCGACAGTCAATAATAGCATGAGCGGTGTTTAAAACGGTCGACCCAATATAACATTTTGTTGTTGGGTCGAATCAACCGATGAGTAATCTAAGACTAAAAAGTCAACTGGATAGTAAAATTCTTCAACTTTTTCTATCACGTCCCGCACAATTCCTCGGGGGCGTTTATGGGACAAATCGGCTAACACAACCGTTGTCTCAACTCGTTTTAAAGGACCAAAATCATATTGGTCGTATAAACCCCCCGGAAGAATACTTACTCCAGCCCCAAGATCTAGTAACTCCTTAGACATTTGAAAATCGCCTACTTGAATGTTAATTAAAGGCGTTCCCGGATCTTGAAGCTTAGGAAGAAGGTCTCCTTTTAAAACTGCACTTACCCGCTCAGTTAAATCCACTCGTAGAGGCACTTTTTGTTGCCTCTTTTGAGTGCATAATTCTTTCAAAAAATTTGCATATGAAGGTACTTGCTTAATTGCCTCAAGTAACGGTAAATTTACTTTTACTTGCTTAAAGACTTCCCACATATCTTCTTTTTGAGGACCTCCTCTTGAAATAATATTTTTCTTATCCGGGTCAAGTAAAGCCGAGGGAAATGGAACCGCATTTGGTTTCACTTCCTTATTTTTATCGTTTAAATTTGAAGTTTGACCCGGAGTTTGTAACGGTTTTTCAAAAGTGACATGTTTAGTGGGTTTATTTGTTACAATTTCATCATCACTTTCATTACCCGTAATATCCTCAACTTCCCCATCAACCACACCCGATGATAAATCTTTCTTATATTCTTTACCACTTCTCAAAACACTAACATGGTTAATAGGAACATTACGAGAAGAGTTATGAGAAGGATTTACCTTTGTGTCGCTTGGCAATTGACCTTTATTCTTCTTCAACTCGGACACTTCAGTTGCGAGTTGACCCATTTGTGTGGTTAAAGATTGGATGGCCTTATCTCTTACTTCATCCTTTTGGATTTGCGCCTCATCCAGTTGATTTCTTCGTTGCATGTCTTGTTGCATTAACTTCAACATGTCCATAACCTCATTACCACTCGATGAACTTTGACCCGTTGACCCGCTTTGACCGCCACACCCTTGACCTTGAAACCCTTGACTATTCCCACCATGAAAATTACTTTGGTTATTGTATTGTTGGCAAGGAACATAATTGCCTTGATTTCCTTAAAAATTTGGGTTAGATTGAGTGGCCGGGTTTCCATATCGATTGTAGTATCACTAGCATCACACATGATCTCAAACGGCTTTGACCAATCCGGTGGTTGTAGAATGGGAGCTTTCACCAACTGTTCCTTCAAAACATCAAATGCTTGCAAATACTCATTAGTAAAATCAAATGGAGCATCTTTTAACAACAAATTACATAAAGGTTTTGTGATCACACTAAAGCCTTTAATAAATCTTCTATAAAAACCCGCATGCCCCAAAAATGACCTTACCCCTTTAATGTTTTTAGGTGGAGGCAAAGATGATATTACCCGGACTATTGCCTTATCCACTTCCATTCCCCTTTCCGAAATCACGTGACCCAACACGATACCCTCTTGCACTATGAAGTGACTTTTCTCCCAACTTAGAACCAAATTTGTCTCAACACATCTTTTTAAAACTTTTTCTAATTCATTGAGACAAATTTCATAAGTTGGACCAAAAATGGAAAAGTCATCCATAAATACCTCGAGTGAATCCCCAACCATATCCGAAAAAAAAACTCATTATACAACGTTGGAATGTGATCGGGGCATTACACAATCCGAATGGCATTCACCGAAAAGCAAAAGTGCCATATGGACAGGTGAAGGTGGTCTTGTGTTGTTCATCCGGGTGGATAGCAATTTGATTATAACCCGAGTACCCATCCACAAAACAGTAATACTTTTGACCCGATAATTTTACAATAATTTGGTCAATAAAAGGTAATGGAAAATGGTCTTTAGATTTAGTGGCATTTAATTTGCGATAATCAATGCAAACTCGCCACCCCGGTGATCGGTCGGGTGGCGATTTGTTCACCGCTTTCATCTTTAATTACCTGTATACCTGCTTTTTTCGGTACCACCTGTGTAGGACTTACCCATGCGCTATCCGAGATGGGATAGATGATTCCGGCATCCAACCACTTTATTACCTCTTTCTTCACAACTTCTCTCAATTGGGATTCAACCTTCTTTGAGTCTCTCGGGTTGGTTTTGCCTCCTCGTTGGTGACGATTTTGTACATAACTATAGATGGACTAGTGCCTTTTAAGTCGGCAATTGTCCAACCTATGGCCGCCTTGTTTATCTTCAACACCTTCAACAATTCTTGTTCTTGGGCCTCTTCTAAATTAGATGCAATAATAACCGGTAACTTGTCATTATCCCCCAAAAACGCATACTTTAGGTGGCTAGGAAAATCCTTCAGTTCCAATTTCGGTGGGCTTTCCAATGAAGGTTTTGTACCCGAATCGATCACAGCTGGCAGACTTTCAATTTTATGAGTCCATGGTGGTCGTCCTTCTTTTACCGCCAACACGTCTTGATTTTTCTCTTCCATCCTCAATGCACAAAGATGTACCTGTTCAGAAAAATCACAAACACATACTTCCAAAGCATCTTCCTCATAATCATGCAGTTCACACATGTCAATAATATCTGCCATGAAACACTCATCACCACATAAAGCATTAGATCCGTTAGTGAACACATTTAATCTCATTTTCCTATTTCCAAAAGCCATATCAACTGTACCCGATCGACAGTCAATAATAGCATGAGCGGTGTTTAAAACGGTCGACCCAATATAACATTTTGTTGTTGGGTCGAATCAACCGATGAGTAATCTAAGACTAAAAAGTCAACTGGATAGTAAAATTCTTCAACTTTTACTATCACGTCCCGCACAATTCCTCGGGGGCGTTTATGGGACAAATCGGCTAACACAACCGTTGTCTCAACTCGTTTTAAAGGACCAAAATCATATTGGTCGTATAAACCCCCCGGAAGAATACTTACTCCAGCCCCAAGATCTAGTAACTCCTTAGACATTTGAAAATCGCCTACTTGAATGTTAATTAAAGGCGTTCCCGGATCTTGAAGCGTAGGAAGAAGGTCTCCTTTTAAAACTGCACTTACCCGCTCAGTTAAATCCACTCGTAGAGGCACTTTTTGTTGCCTCTTTTGAGTGCATAATTCTTTCAAAAAATTTGCATATGAAGGTACTTGCTTAATTGCCTCAAGTAACGGTAAATTTACTTTTACTTGCTTAAAGACTTCCCACATATCTTCTTTTTGAGGACCTCCTCTTGAAATAATATTTTTCTTACCCGGGTTAAGTAAAGCCGAGGGAAATGGAACCGCATTTGGTTCCACTTCCTTATTTTTATCGTTTAAAATTGAAGTTTGACCCGGAGTTTGTAACGGTTTTTCAAAAGTGACATGTTTAGTGGGTTTATTTGTTACAATTTCATCATCACTTTCATTACCCGTAATATCCTCAACTTCCCCATCAACCACACCCGGTGATAAATCTTTCTTATATTCTTTACCACTTCTCAAAACACTAACATGGTTAATAGGAACATTACGAGAAGAGTTATGAGAAGGATTTACCTTTGTGTCGCTTGGCAATTGACCTTTATTCTTCTTCAACTCGGACACTTCAGTTGCGAGTTGACCCATTTGTGTGGTTAAAGATTGGATGGCCTTATCTCTTACTTCATCCTTTTGGATTCGCGCCTCATCCAGTTGATTTCTTCGTTGCATGTCTTGTTGCATTAACTTCAACATGTCCATAACCTCATTACCACTCGATGAACTTTGACCCGTTGACCCGCTTTGACCGCCACCCCCTTGACCTTGAAATCCTTGATTATTCCCGCCATGATAATTACCTTGGTTATTATATTGTTGGCGAGGGACATAATTACTTTGACTTCCTTGAAAATTCGGGTTAGATTGAGTGGCCGGATTTCCATAACGAAAATTCGGGTGATTTCTTAACCCGGGGTGGTAGGTGTTGGAGTTCATGTTGTAATTCCTACCACCTCCCCCTTGAAGTGCATTCACCTCTTCCAACGGTGCTTGACCTACCGTACATACCTCCGTTGCATGACCCAATTCGTTACAATTTGTACAAACATTGATAACTTGATTAGTGGTTTATACATTTCCTTCTTCCACGGCTTGCACTTGCGGTCTACCAATTGTCGGTCTCGCTCTTCTACCGGTTTGGGCTTTTCTCTTTGAAGTAACATACATTTGTTCCAAATACGCCCAATCTTCTTGTTCATAATTTGTACCAAATGTACCATTAGTGATCGACCGCAAATCCCGTTCATCCTCCATGCTCAAACCCTCATGAAATGCATTCTACAACTCCCATAAAGCGATACCATGATGAGGACAATTCTTGATCATCATATTGAACCTCTAGAATGCTTCATGAAACATTTCCCCCGATTGTTGTTGGAAGGTTCTCAAACTTCTTCTCACATCATTGATCTTTTGGGTCGTGTAAAATTATTCTAAAAATCTTTGTTGCATTTCGGCCCAAGTATAAACAGACGCGGAAGGCAAAGTATAAAACCATCTCTTTGCCTTGTCTTCCAATGAAAACTGAAATAGAACCAACTTCACATCATCCGATGTAAAACCTTGACCCCCAATTGTGTTGCAAATGGAGTCATATGCCTCCAAGTGGAAGTAAGGTTCCTCCATTGCTAGACCTTTATACTTCGAAAGACTTTGAAGTGAATTTGTTCTTACTTCAAATGTCCTCCCTTGATTATTGAGAGGGATAACCACCGGAGACGGATTATTAGTAATTATGGGTCTGAAATGGGCTTCAATTCCCCTAGCCATCTCTCTTGCATGCCTTCTTGGTACCCCCATTGGTACTCTTGGTTGACCTATTTGCCTATAAACGGGCCTTGGCTGCGCAAACTGTTGTTGAAACTGTGGTTGGGGCATTTGTGGTTGAAATTGTGGATCTTGAGGTTGCCCTTGCGGTTGTTGAATAATTGGTGGTGGAACTTGTTGATTCACAACAACCGGTGGTTGTTGTTGAACTTGTTGTTGAATCGGCGGTGGTTGCACGTTTTGTTGGACAATTACTGGTTGTTGTTGAGGCGGTTGTTGAACAACCGATGGTGTTTGTCTATTAAACCCTTGCACCTATTCCGGATGTTGCCATTGACCATATGCCAAATTTCCCGGATTTACCCTTTGACTTCCATCACCTCCCGTGTAGTAACCTTCCACTTCATACCCTTCGAATTCATTATCAAACCCATATCCATATCCCTCACCTTGTGATCTTGAATGTTGCATAAACTGTTGGGGTTGGTATTGGTAGTTTAATTGTGATTGTTGAATGGGTGGTGGTGGTTGATATTGTTGAGATGATGATGACGCACAAAAGGTGGGAAAAAGGTTGGTAATAGGTGGCAATGTGGATGATGTTGCATAGGTGAATTGAGCATTGATGGGTTCAGTTGTGGGTGGTGGTTGAAGTTCACTTGATGCTGTTTGTATATTAGTAGTGATTGGTGGAGGTGGATTTGGTGGAGGTGTGGTCGGGACTGGTTGCCCGAAGTGGAAACTGGTGAATCCATGTTGTTTGATGTTGTTGGAGAACCAAGAAACTTATTTTCCCTAAGTAAGACTCGTTTTCTTTGAAGTGTTTTGCCAATCTCGGGATCAATAACTAGCGGTGATGACCTGTTAGATCTTCTAGTATGCATACACCTGTAGGTACATGCACACTAACACAACCAGCGTAAACCTGAAAATAACAAACAAAAACTACTAAATCTAACACACGTTGCGCACTACTCCCCGGCAACGGTGCCAAAATTTGACGTGAGGTCGAAGACTCACTCAAAAATAAACCGATTACAACTATTAGATATCGGTAAGCGGGTATCGAACACAGGGAGTTTGTGGAATTGTGTTATCAAGTAGTTATGTAATTTATCTAAATTAAACTAAATGCATAAAGTAAATTCAAAGATTTGGTTGTTTGGTTTTGAAAACAAAAGGAACTAAGCAATAAACGAGTTTTAATCAATATGCGAAAATATGTCTTCCCTTGGTTTCAGGTTTCCATGAATGTTACAGTTGATGTTTAAACTGAGTTCGTGTTTATGTAAACGAATGCGATAAATGAAGATCAAGTACTTGGATTATACAACGCAAGGTGATCAATCAAAAACCAATTAGTTTATCTAACCCTAAATCCCTCCCGATTAATCTCGATTACTTAAAAACCAAGAACTGACGGTTTAGAACATAAAATCGATAAACTAATAATCTATCAATCAATACATAAACATCATAATAATGAAATCAATAAGATCAAATATTATCTCAGAAATTGATAAACATTCAACCAAACAAACATAAGAAACCTTACAATCCGAGGGAAAACACAAAGGAATTTAGCCACACATGTTTCGGTTCATCATTCCTTCGATTATAATTTGCATAAGAATCAAAAACGAGTCTTTAATGATTACCACACTCAAAATATTGTTCTTCCACTCCAAAATCGCCTCTTGGTTGCTCTAGGGTCAAAAGATGTGATAAAAATACCAAAGGCCGTCCAAAAATACATAAAAAATAGCAGTTACGAATTTCAGTTACGCGTCCACCGTAAGCTACGGTGGCCTCCAAAAACCCGATGGTGGCTGGTGTCTGCCATACGGCAGCTAAAATTCTCCAACCCCACCGTAGCTTACGGTGGGTACCTTAAGCTACGGTGGTCTTCACACCAACTTCTTGTTTTCTTGATATTTTCTTCGTTTCAAGTCCGTTTTCGCCACCGTTTTCGCCTACGTTCTCGTAGTTCCATCATCTAGCTTCTAATACCTGCCATTACACGAGTAAACGTAGTTATCTAATTCAACCAAATAAACCAACTAAGCACATGATTAGTAACGAACTTAAACTACTTAAGGGTTGTCCCATGGACCTCCCGTCATCATGCTTCGGAGGTGTGTGGGGTAGGTCAAGCAGAGGTGGAAGAGGTAGGAATTACAACATGAACTCCAACACCTACCACCCGGGGTTGAGAAATCATCCGAATTTTCGATATGGAAACCCGGCCACTCAATCTAACCCAAATTTTTAAGGAAATCAAGGCAATTATGTTCCTTGCCAACAATACAATAACCAAAGTAATTTTCATGGTGGGAATAGTCAAGGGTGTGGCGGTCAAAGCGGGTCAACGGGTCAAAGTTCATCGAGTGGTAATGAGGTTATGGACATGTTGAAGTTAATGCAACAAGACATGCAACGAAGAAATCAACTGGATGAGGCGCGAATCCAAAAGGATGAAGTAAGAGATAAGGCCATCCAATCTTTAACCACACAAATGGGTCAACTCGCAACTGAAGTGTCCGAGTTGAAGAAGAATAAAGGTCAATTGCCAAGCGACACAAAGGTAAATCCTTCTCATAACTCTTCTCGTAATGTTCCTATTAACCATGTTAGTGTTTTGAGAAGTGGTAAAGAATATAAGAAAGATTTATCACCGGGTGTGGTTGATGGGGAAGTTGAGGATATTACGGGTAATGAAAGTGATGATGAAATTGTAACAAATAAACCCACTAAACATGTCACTTTTGAAAAACCGTTACAAACTCCGGGTCAAACTTCAAATTTAAACGATAAAAATAAGGAAGTGGAACCAAATGCGGTTCCATTTCCCTCGGCTTTACTTGACCCGGATAAGAAAAATATTATTTCAAGAGGAGGTCCTCAAAAAGAAGATATGTGGGAAGTCTTTAAGCAAGTAAAAGTAAATTTACCGTTACTTGAGGCAATTAAGCAAGTACCTTCATATGCAAAATTTTTGAAAGAATTATGCACTCAAAAGAGGCAACAAAAAGTGCCTCTACGAGTGGATTTAACTGAGCGGGTAAGTGCAGTTTTAAAAGGAGACCTTCTTCCTAAGCTTCAAGATCCGGGAACGCCTTTAATTAACATTCAAGTAGGCGATTTTCAAATGTCTAAGGAGTTACTAGATCTTGGGGCTGGAGTAAGTATTCTTCCGGGGGGTTTATATGACCAATATGATTTTGGTCCTTTAAAACGAGTTGAGACAACGATTGTGTTAGCCGATTTGTCCCATAAACGCCCCCGAGGAATTGTGCGGGACGTGATAGTAAAAGTTGAAGAATTTTACTATTCAGTTGACGTTTTAGTCTTAGATTACTCATCGGTTGATTCGACCCAACAACAAAATGTTATATTGGGTCGACCGTTTTAAACACCGCTCATGCTATTATTGACTGTCGATCGGGTACAGTTGATATGGCTTTTGGAAATAGGAAAATGAGATTAAATGTGTTCACTAACGGATCTAATGCTTTATGTGGTGATGAGTGTTTCATGGCAGATATTATTGACATGTGTGAACTGCATGATTATGAGGAAGATGCTTTGGAAGTATGCGTTTGTGATTTTTCTGAACAGGTACATCTTTGTGCATTGAGGATGGAAGAGAAAAATCAAGACGTGTTGGCGGTAAAAGAAGGACGACCACCATGGACTCATCAAATTGAAAGTCTGCCAGCTGTGATCGATTCGGGTACAAAACCTTCATTGGAAAGCCCACCGAAATTGGAACTGAAGGATTTTCCTAGCCACCTGAAGTATGCGTTTTTGGGGGATAATGACAAGTTACCGGTTATTATTGCATCTAATTTAGAAGAGGCCCAAGAACAAGAATTGTTGAAGGTGTTGAAGATAAACAAGGCGGCCATAGGTTGGACAATTGCCGACTTAAAAGGCACTAGTCCATCTATAGTTATGTACAAAATCGTCACCAACGAGGAGGCAAAACCAACCCGAGAGACTCAAAGAAGGTTGAATCCCAATTTGAGAGAAGTTGTGAAGAAAGAGGTAATAAAGTGGTTGGATGCCGGAATCATCTATCCCATCTCGGATAGCGCATGGGTAAGTCCTACACAGGTGGTACCGAAAAAAGCAGGTATACAGGTAATTAAAGATGAAAGCGGTGAACAAATCGCCACCCGACCGATCACCGGGTGGCGAGTTTGCATTGATTATCGCAAATTAAATGCCACTAAATCTAAAGACCATTTTCCATTACCTTTTATTGACCAAATTATTGTAAAATTATCGGGTCAAAAGTATTACTGTTTTGTGGATGGGTACTCGGGTTATAATCAAATTGCTATCCACCCGGATGACCAACACAAGACCACCTTCACCTGTCCATATGGCACTTTTGCTTTTCGGTGAATGCCATTCGGATTGTGTAATGCCCCGATCACATTCCAACGTTGTATAATGAGTTTTTTTTTCGGATATGGTTGGGGATTCACTCGAGGTATTTATGGATGACTTTTCCATTTTTGGTCCAACTTATGAAATTTGTCTCAATGAATTAGAAAAAGTTTTAAAAAGATGTGTTGAGACAAATTTGGTTCTAAGTTGGGAGAAAAGTCACTTCATAGTGCAAGAGGGTATCGTGTTGGGTCACGTGATTTCGGAAAGGGGAATGGAAGTGGATAAGGCAATAGTCCGGGTAATATCATCTTTACCTCCACCTAAAAACATTAAAGGGGTAAGGTCATTTTTGGGGCATGCGGGTTTTTATAGAAGATTTATTAAAGGCTTTAGTGTGATCACAAAACCTTTATGTAATTTGTTGTTAAAAGATGCTCCATTTGATTTTACTAATGAGTATTTGCAAGCATTTGATGTTTTGAAGAAACAGTTGGTGAAAGCTCCCATTCTACAACCACCGGATTGGTCAAAGCCGTTTGAGATCATGTGTGATGCTAGTGATACTACAATCGGAGCGGTGTTGGGTCAACGAGTTGATAACAAACCGGTGGTCATTTATTATGCAAGTAAAACATTATCCGAAGCGCAACTTAATTATACAACCACCAAAAAAGAATTGCTTGCGGTGGTGTATACTTTGGATAAGTTTCGCTCGTATATTTGGGGGAGTAAGGTGATTGTGTATTCGGACCATAGCGCGGTTAGATATTTGATGGAGGAGAAGGATGCAAAGGCGCGGTTAATTCGATGGGTACTGCTTTTGCAAGAGTTTGATTTAGAGGTTAGGTATAAAAGGGGTGTAAAAATGCAGTGGCGGATCACCTGTCCCGAATTTCATTGGAGGGTGTTGATGACCCGATGGAGATAAACGAATGGTTTCCCGATGAACAATTGTTAGCTGTGTCAACCGCACCGTGGTATGCCCACTTTGTGAACTATTTAGCAACGGGGTCTATTCCAAGTCATTGGGTGAAGAGCAGAAGACAACGGTTCATGGCCCCAAGTGAAACAATATATTTGGGATGAACCAGACATGTTTAAGATTGGTTCGGATCAAATGATAAGGAGGTGTATTCCCGATTCTGAAGTGTGGGAAAGTTTGACTATGCACATGCATCGGCGTGTGGAGGTCATTTTAGCGGTCAAAAGACAGGTTACCGGGTGCTTCAATGTGGGTTTTATTGGCCCACGATTTTCAAAGATTCAAGTGAGTATGCCCGACATTGTTTGAATTGCCAAAAGTTGGGTAGTATCTTGAAACGGGATGAAATGCCATTGCAACCGATTTTGGTGTTAGAGATTTTTGATGTATGGGGAATTGACTTTATGGGCCCGTTTCCTAACTCGAATGGATTTTTATATATCTTGGTTGCGGTTGATTATGTGTCCAAGTGGGTGGAAGCGGTAGCAACAAGAACCAATGACCATTCGGTAGTTTGCAAATTCGTTCAGTCAAACATCTTTGCTCGGTTTGGTATCCCGCGGGTTATTATAAGTGATGGTGGGTCACATTTCAAGAATTTCAACTTTGGGAAAATTTTAAAAAGGTACAATGTGAATCACCGAATTGCTACTCCTTATCATCCACAAACAAGTGGACAAGTTGAAGTGTACAATCATCAAATTAAAGAAATCTTGATGAAGACGGTGCGGGTCGATAGGAAGGATTGGCCTTCTAAGTTAAATGATGCATTGTGGGCGTATCGGACCGCCTACAAAAATCCTATTGGCACAACTCCTTATCGGTTAGTTTATGGGAAAGGGTGTCATTTACCAATGAAGTTGGCACATAAGGCGTTTTGGCGATCAAGAATGTTAACGCGGATTATAAGGAAGCGGCTGAATTGAGAAAGTTGAAGTTGAATGAGATTGAGGAAATCCGGTATGAAGCGTATGAATGTGCTTCCGCATACAAAGATAAACTAAAAAAGGTCCATGATGCAAAGTTGAGAAAAAGGACTTTTGAAGTGGGCCAAAAGGTGTGGTTGTATAATTCAAGGCTAAGGTTATTTCTGGGTAAGTTAAAAAGCAAGTGGATGGGCCCATATGTCATCACAAAAGTGGGACAGTTTGGTGATGTGGAGATAGAAGATGTTCAAGAGAAAACAAAACAAGTGGTGAACGGTCAGAGACTTAAACCTTACTTGGAAGGAAAGGACATCAATATTCTCGATGTGGACCGGGTGAGTTATGTGTTACGCTCACCGGACGAGGAAACGAATTAAAGGACCAAGGTATGTTGTATATTTTAGTGTAGGTTAATTTAGTTTTTATTTAAAATTGGTTTTAAAAATTACCTTCTTCGCTTTGGAGTTGTCCAAATCAAGTGTGGGGAAGTCCTTGTGATTTTTATACTGTGTTGAGGACAACTCGGGTTTTTCATGGGGGGTAGGGTAATTTTTATTGTTATTTTAATTTGGTAAATAAGTTTTAATTATTTTGGTTTTTCTTGGTTCCTTATTTTGATTAAAATATATATATATATATTAGAGGTGAACCGTGGACCACGGTCCAGACCGTGACCCACGGCCGGTTCCACAGTGAGGGGGTGTACCACGGTACGGTGTTGTCTGTTTCATTTGACACAATCCAACCGTGACCCACGGTTGAGACCGTGGGCCACGGTCCACCAGAAAACCAAAACAGATCTGTTGCAACCATGACCCACGGTTGGTACCGTGGGCCATGGTCCGGCGGCAACAGACGAGAGGGACCGGGGTTTTGGGTTTTATAACCAAACAAAATCAATTTTAAAACAATTCTCATTCACACAATTCACCTAACATTCTTATTTACTTCAATTATCTTCTTTTTCTTCATTCATCTTTACAAACTCTAACTCACCACTTCAAATCCATAACTTCCTCATATCTCCACCAAATCAACCGATTTTGAGTCTAAATTGGCTAGAATTTCACAAGGGTTTCAGTTATATCATTGCATTTGAAATAATCCTTTATTTTGTTGGTTGATTTTGGACAAATAAGTCCGATATTTTTGGGGTTTTTGCTTTAGATTGAAGCTTTCTTCATCTACATCTTCTACAACACAAAGGTATGGAATCTCTTTTCATTATTGATGGTATATTGTATTGAAGTTGTAAGTTTGTCATGATTGTTTCTATGAACCCACTTGCTTGTTTGAGTATTGAGTATAATGATTACATGGTATGGTTGTGGATAATAGATAATTGTTACAAAAATATTTTTGTTATATTGATTAATTGGAAATTATATGTTGAAGCAAATGTTGAAAATTTTGGTCAATTGATTAACAAGTGATTATCCACAACCATAGTAACAAGCAAGTGTGGGTAAGTGTATGTTGAGTAAACTTGGTTGTTTGCTTGGTTGCTTGTTGTGTGTAGATGGGTAGAACTTCAGATAAAAGAAAGTCAAAGGCATCAACTTCTAGTGGTCGAGCAGCCCAATTAAAGAGGCAAAGAATGCAGGAAGAGCAAGCAAATGTGCAAGTACAAACGGTAAAACCTACTTGGAGAGGTGGGGGATTGTCAAAGTACGCGTTGGAATGGCAAGCTGAGCTATTCACTGATAAGATGGCCACGTTACATAAACAAATTGATGGATATATGTGTGAGAAGGAGGTAAACGATCCCGGTTTTGAGGCTTTTAGGATAGTTGACAAATTTGAAGCTTTGGGTTGGGAAGCAGCCCTTAAGTGTTTCGATGAGGAAAGTAATACCTTGTACAATAGAGAAATTGAAGAATGGGTGTCCACATGAGATGTCCCCCTACAAGAAGGTGCACGACATGAAATTAATTGGAACAGTCGGCGGACAGGAAGTCGTGATGTCCTTTCACACATTCAATCAGATCGCTTTATTTGACAGTAAACCAAGCAACTCATATATTTACCCTTCTGTCAAAGACTTGTTTGAATGTCCCGACAAGCACCCTCAATGGTACAACATGCTAGCAAAGGTGGTTAAAGCAAGAGAAGGTTTTAATGATCAGATTATGAGAAGAGATCTGAAGATTGAGGCGACGTTGTTGTTGTCCATTTGCTTATACAATGTGCTGCCCCGTCGGGGGGACATTTCGGTAGTGAGGAACAGTGATATTCCTGTTTTGTACGCATTGATGTGTGGAAAGCCTCTAATTTCTTTCCGATATTTAGTAATGCACAACATTTGGAACAATCGAGAAAGTAACACGCTGAAGTTAATTCTGCATTATCGACTGATCACAACATTGCTAAAGAATCATGGTGTGATAACTGACGAGTCGGTGGGAATAACCAAAGTGTTCAAGGAGATTAAGTTGTCGGTTTTGCCGGGTTGGAAATACACACGAACCGATAGGCATCACGTGCTTGTGAGTGATAAGGTGAGATGGAGTGTAGTAAGATAGGATGTTGTAGTGGAGGAGGATGAGGAGAGAGAACAGGTGGAAGAGTTAGATGAGCCCGATTACATGGATGTGGGTGGTGGTAGCAGTTCACAACACGGGCGGTTGGGATTATGCGGATGGTTATAATTCTTATGGTAATAATTGGGCCCATGAGGGGTCAATGAATGAGGTGGTGGAGAGGCATAGGCCGTCCACGTATGAGAATTGGCCGATGAGTCAAGCACATTATTTGACCATCAGACCTTTATGGGGGCCTATGCTGAACGAGCCGAAAAAGAGAGGCACGACAGGTTGGAGATGTGGAACCGTGCCAATGCTTATGGGCGGGAACATGAGATGAACATGAGGAACTTGGATGATCGTAATCGGAGGATGCATGATCAGTGGCATGCAGGTGAACCGGTCGTGTCGGGTCCACAAATGGTAGATTACAAGACTCTACCTCCGTATGACGGTTCGGTACGATATCCCGAACCACCACTTCATCATTCAATGTGGGTCAGCCCAATGCGATCAATGGCAGCACCACCACCACCACAAGAAGAAGGAAGCAGCGGCGGCGATGGGGCATTTAATTCCGGCCAGTTTTCGGACTTCATGACATCTATCTTTGGGCTGGCCCACCCGCCTTACAACTGATCGAGCCGCGTGAGTCCAGGTGAACCCTGTTTTGTATATTCTGTACAATTGTTATCTTTTGTGTTTTTTATTTGTTTTTGGGTGGATGGGTGGTGGACAAAATACTTTTGATTAAGTATTAAAGGGTTGTGTTGAAAAGAGGGTTGTGTTTGAAGTAGTTTGTTTCTTTTGTCTCTAAAAAACCGTACATTGGGGACAATGTATCCCAAGTGTGTGGATGAGGAAAATTTTGTTTGTTTTGAAAAATTTCGTTAAAAAAAATCAGAAAACATTAAAAAATCAGAAAAATAGAAATTTTTTTTAAAAAAATGTGTTTAAAAGAATCGGAAAGTGGTAAGATGGCGGGGTGAAGTTTTGGTCCCTTTTCGTGGTCACAATTCCTTAAATAATATGTACCTAGTTGTTTTAAAAAAGGCGATTATGTAGTTTTCTAATCAAGGTTAGCATGCTTTCGGTGTAATAACTTGCATAACACGTTCGTTACACTTGGAAATTGAGAAAGCAAGGATTGATGAACTGATTGATATTCTCCGATAGATATTGTACAATTAGTGCATTTCGAGATCTTAGCGTGGCATGAGTGCAAAAGTGATAAAGGCACTTAGGTTAAGCCTCGTCTGGATGAGCGAGAGTGTGGGTTTTGGGGGGTTGGGGCCTAATACATTATACATATGAGGATGGTTATGTGAGGGGCAGGGGGTTGGTTCCTTTAGAAAACCTTATTGGGCCTATTTTTTTATTTGATAAACCCCGGTGTTATACTGCGAAACGATCCGACTTAATAGGTTTCTTTGTAATTGTTTTAGTATTTATCAGTTAGATATGTGAAGCATTATGTTTATCATGCTGGTATGTAATGTTCAAGTATTATATTAGTTCAAAAAAAAAAAGCTTGTATTAGAGTGCATTGTTTATGTATGCATAGTTCAAAGTATTATTTATTGAGTGAAAAAAAAAGTAAGTGATGTTTATAGTTGTTTATTTCATTATTTTCTTAGTTTGTTTGTAATAAGTCGGATCGGATCGCTTGAGCTAGTTTCAATATTCCCTTCCATACCCTTACACTTGGCCCCATTACAACCCGTTTTAAGACCATCTTGATTTGTATTCATGTCAAATGCATTTACATTGGTGGAGATTTGATGATTGTACAAGCGTATGCGAGGAGAATTGATTAAATGCAACATTGTATGGATGATCACCAAGGAAAAGTTAATGTGTAAATGTGTGTTATGTGTAGGTAAAAACCGAAAGCATGTTACGTTTGGTTAGAAATCTTCGGTTTAAATGGAACATCAAGTGAACTAGTGCACCCGATAAAAATAAGGGAATAGGGTATGACTTGGGACCTTAACTGAACCGGTTTTGTGGTAAGATTGGTGGATACAAGTTAAATGTAATAGAAAGTTTATGTTGAGATGTTGCTTGAGAGCAAGCAACGATTAAGTGTAGGGATGTGACGGGTAGTCCATGGGACAACCCTTGACTGAGTTAAATCCGTAATAATCATGTTTTAAATTAATTTATTTGGTGGAATTAGATAACTACGGTGTTGTTGGTGAATTGCAGGTTTAAACGAGGTTTCGGGGCCCATTATAATGAATAACGAAGAAACCTATGGAACCGACGAGTTAAGAAGATCAAACAAGTGAAGAAAATGAGTTTTGTAGCCGAAGTCCACCGTGGTCCATAGTTGGAACCGTGGGCCATGGTCCAATTTGACCAAAGAACACAGAGGCCACCGTACCGTGGACCTCTGTCACCGTGAGGATCACCGTGACCCACGGTTGAACCGTGGGCCACGGTCCAGCTTTTTCTGAAATCATCGTGACCCACGGTGTGAACAGTGGGCCACGGTGCGGGTCGTAACTGCCGATTCCCTGCATTGTTTTAATCGTTTTTTTTATGGTCTTTTCATTATCCTTCATTCTAAACAAGCTAGAGACAAATTTTTGAGAGCAAGAACAAGACTTTGGTGATTATAATCATTTGTTTGGGTTTATGATTCGTTCGATTAACCTAATTGATGTGATGATTAATCAAACGATGTGTGGCTAGTACTCTTTATGTTCTCTCCCGAATTGTAAGGTTTTCTAATTGGATATTTGTTAATCGTTTATGTTATTAATGAGATAGTATTTTGATCATATGATTATTTTGCTGTGGTGATTGTGTATTTGTTTTGTAATTGTTAGTATGATATAAATTCGTGTTCTTGACTATCCGTTCTTGGTGCCATAGGCAATCGAGATTTAGTAGAAGAGAATTAGGGTTAACAATACTAAACTGATTATTGAGTGACAACCTTGCGTTCTTGTAATCCAAGTACTTAGTCCTCTCTTATCACATCCAAACGCATTTTCACGAACTATAATTGTGTAGTTCATCTCACAAGTAAACATTAACTTTATCAACATTGGAAACCTGAAATCGGGAGAGAGCATTCTTTCTTATATTATTAAAACTCGTTATTGTTTTAGTTATTTTTGTTAATCAAAACCAAACAACCAAATCTTTGAATTTACTTTTGCATTTAGATTAAATTTATAGCTACTCAGTAACGCATTTTCCACAAAACTCCCTGTGTTCGATACCCGCTTATCGCTATCTAATAGTTGTAATCGGATTATTTTTTAGTGAGTCTTCGACCTCACGTCAGATATCAACAAATCTAGATGTTGGTGTGGAAATCCAACACTAGATGATTCAAGAACAAAGAACACAAACACGTAGAACACTATAAATATAATGAACACGAAGTAATATGGTTTCAATGCATACGATTCTATTATCAAATAATCGTCAGATACATAAACCACTTAGCCAAACCATATAATGCTCTCTAGGATTATGGTGGCTCTCAAAGTGTTCAAGAACTTCTAACCCTAAAATGATTAAACAATAACTATATATATGGTTATCATAAAAGGCCCAAAGGCCAAGCCCAAATAAGCCTAAACTAGCCTAACCGAAATCCATAAGGATTTCGGTGTTACTAGACAAACAGAAATCCGTAGGGATTTCAGTATTACACCATCACAACCATAATGCAATTCTTCAACTCATCTTCGTTTATTTCACTTCAGTCTTGATCATGTCGTGGCCTTTTGATATGAGTCAGTCTAACCAATTTATGACCCAACACTATGGATGATTTGCGGTTGATCGATGGAGTTGCGGTGTGATGCGATATGGTAACTTAAATCAGAAAACAGATAACACGATAGGGGATATATATATATATATATATATATATATATATATATAATCAATTAGGATGGTTTAAGGGTGGACGTGCCTTGCGTTACTTCGTTAGTAATAGATGAGGTTTATGGATCTTGGAGCTAAAGTATGATCATACTGATAGCTATGTTGGTTGTTAGATAAAGGATTTTTATTATCTCAATATTACTTTCAATTTAAAATTTAAATTTGAAGTCATATTAATCTTTAACTATTGACGTTTTCTTTAAATTAATTCGTTATCCATTTATCATATTATTGTTATTATTAATATTATCTAAAATTTTCAATTATCATACTTATTATCTAAAAATTTCAGGTTGTTATTACAGTAAATGACATGCATCCATAGCAATCACATCACACCAAATATCATCTTTAAGTTGTACCAACAGAAAAAGAAACAAGAGCTCGCTTGGATACCATTACCTCGCCTCCCTTCTTAAGCCATTGTAACTTATACGATTTGGGACGACTTTCTGTTTTCAAAGCAAGTTTACAAACTACCTCTTCTGAGACCAAGTTATCACAACTTCCAGAATCAATAAAGTTGCAAACCTTCCCCAAGATAGTACACGTGGAGTGAAATATGTTATGCTTTAGCCAATCATCACCATCCGCCTTTGGGGTATAGCAAGAACGCCTAACCACCAAGTTCACTCCCACATCACCGGTCACAACCTCTTCCTCGTATTCGGGTTCTTCATCATACTCTGGGGTCTTTTCATAATCTTCATACTGTTCATCCTCATATTCAACAAACAAATGCCTCTTACCAGCTTGTTTACAGTCAACTTGTCGATGGCCTGTCTCACCACACTTGAAACACTTCACCTCTCGCTACTACTAGCCCCCTTAGAAGTTGACCCGGTATTATTAACCCCCGGTCTGTGCTAACTAGGCACGACATGAGGTCCTCCACCACCCGACCCTGAATTTCCTCCAGCAGGGGCTGGTGAATACGAACTGCCCACCCGACGGTTTTGTTTTTCAAAAGCCAATGCCCATTGGTTCACCTCGGAGACTGTTAACGGATCAAGAAGATTTACAGAGTCCATGATCTGAACCCTTAAACCCCAATATACCGAGCAACGAGTTGCTCATCGGTTTTTTGAATATCATTACGAGCAACCAAATGGTAAAACTCGGTCGTATATTCATCAACCGATCTGGATCCCTGCTTCAAATTCTGCAAACATTGATACATCAACCGTTGAAAGTTGTGAGGTAAAAAGTTAGTCTGCAAACACTTTTTCATCTTGGCCCATGTCACAATCCTTGACTTCCCGAGTCTATTTCTTGTCAACTTCAATTGTTGCCACCATGCTGACGCCCTCCCACGTAGCCTGGTAGCGATCAAAGGTACCCGCTTATCTTTAGGAACCTCTCGGAATTCAAAGACCTCCTCTATAATAACCAACCAATCAATGAACCCTTCCAGATCCAAACTAGTCCCATCAAATTCTGGGTTATTAGCTCGGATCCCAGCATCCCAACGTCGGTTGCCATCTCCATGTTCTCGCCTTGGTTCCCTCATGCACCCATCTTCGGAAGACGAACCACATTACCAAAAAAATGGATTATCAAACTCATGCCCCTCCCTGCCTTCAGGGGACTGCCTTCTACGATTCATCAAGTCAGCCATTCGATTAGTGATTTGATTGACCACTTGATCCAATTGTTGCTCCACCCGTGCCATAAATCGTTGTTTCAACTCTCGTTCATAAACCTCGTCGATTGGTGGCCTGTTTCTCCTTGGAGGCATTTTGAGCCAGGAATACGGCTTTGATACCAACTGATGCAGCGTACAATGAGAATCCGAAGGGTAATCACGTTGATTCTTGGAATACCCGTGAAGATCATTCCCCAAACCCTCAAATTCGACCCAAAAGCCAAGAACTTGAAAAGCCAAAAGGCTTTTTATTAATTCTGATCAATGATCAGTCACATTACATTCTTAGAATATTAATAGAAAAGCCAAAATAGGTTTGGTCCAAAACAAATAACCAAAGGCCCAACAACAGCACAAAACAAAACACAAAAGGTAGACGAAAAACACAAAAATGGCCCAAAAGTGTATCTAGAGCCCTTATTTCGAAAAAAATAAGCGGGATAACCTGCCCATGGCGGTTACCACAATGTGGCCCACGTTCCAACGGTCATTTTGATTGGTAGCACGCTTGAAACGGAGGCCCGTAGCCCAAGTTAAGCCCATTTTTGTATAGCCCCTTTTGAAGCGCGATCTTGGGCCTCCAGAAACATAATGTCCCAGTCTTCTATACTTGAGCCCACATCATTCCCTTGGATAGAAAAAATTCGACCTCGAATCAATAGCACCCTCTTCATCAGAAGTGTCCCCGTAATTTCAGCAAGTTTTCAACCACTAATTTCAAAAGTGGATGGGATTATACATTACAAAAATAGTGAGTTAAGGAGCAGAGTTGCAATAATATTACAGTGGAAAGATGAAAAAGTAACTTTTCTAATTAAATATTGTGATTCTAGATTATTCTCCATGATTTTTATAAGATGGTCTTGATTCATTGGTAAAAGTTATTGATGTAAATCTTCTAACCAGTTGTTAATAGCTTCCTATATGTTGATTACATTTATTTGTTTATTTATTTTTGGTCTTATAAGGTCATTTATGTTAAAACAATCCGCCACAATGCTAGTGCACCAGATATAGTAAGATACTGTGAATTTAAGAGAGAAATAGATGACGTCATGTATAGGTGTATTGATGCGTGCAACACGCACGGGTAAATTTTCTAGTTATCTATATTACATTATAATACATATAGACAACCTTTCACCTACCTATACTATCTCTCTTAAGACGTCGTAACATTAGTTACTAATCTCAATTCTCCCCTGTCTTCGTTTGTAAGTTAGTTGTTCTCTTAGCTGTTTGAATTTTTAATTAGGGTTTAATTTATGGAAATTGAATCATGTGTTTGGAGAATTTAGGACCTATGTTTGCCAATTGTTGTTGTATGAAGATTTAGATTACGTGTTTACTTTAATTGGTTTGATTTCAGTTCTCCGTGTCAATGGGATCTGGTATGATTAGTTTTTTAGTTACTTTGAACTTTGGTATGACTGTATGAGCATGTTGCCATTTTTCAACTCTATAGGACTAGGCCACTCAAATGCAGCAATACTTGATAAAATCGAGGTTACATTATTTATATAATTTACGGACTTTGTTTGTTGTTAATCTCTCTTGTTCTTGAAAATTTTATAGTTTGTATCTCTCTCTCTCTCTCAATTCAA
This sequence comes from Bidens hawaiensis, assembly GCF_021521415.1. Taxonomy (NCBI): domain Eukaryota; kingdom Viridiplantae; phylum Streptophyta; class Magnoliopsida; order Asterales; family Asteraceae; genus Bidens; species Bidens hawaiensis. The sequence goes on along the minus strand of NW_027494491.1, from coordinate 55,785 downwards.
CCTTATGCACAAGCTTCTAAATTTGGGGACCTTCATCTTGCTTATCGGCTTCTTTTACAAATGAATGACCAGCAACAAATAATGGCTGCAACAAAAGATCTTTGTATAATTTTTCCGTCGACAATGAGATTGCCGGCGACAGTTTGCTGAAAAATGGCGGATGTGCTTAATTTTCGCATCAAATGGTTATATATGTTTGTTTAAACTCACTGCTAAAACACACAACCATATTAGTGCAGCCTTTAAGCAAATATTATCTTGATGATCATGGCAAGCTTGGAGCCATGGATGTCCCTCTACTGTTGAAGAACTAGGACGATTCGGTTCCCGATACCGAGAAGAACTTGGGCTTGATGCCAGGATATATTAGTTTGGCATTGCCGGTTATATTTGTTTCTTGAAGCAAGTGATCAAGGGTTACTCATTGTAGTTGGGTTTGAATGATCATGATGGTGTTTAGGGATGACTTCGGCTTATTAAGAGGAAGAAGGCAAGGGCGGAAGCACCGACACCTAAACAAGATGATCAGCAGCCACACCATGCGAAAGCTCAGTTTTCAAATGTCTTTTATGGCGTTAATTTTCTACTTCAGTGCACTATTCTATGCATAATCATTGTTTTTTTCCTGGAAGGTAAATTTTATTAAAACATCCCTATCACTGAAGGCAAAACAATTACTACTAGAATGGCTTTATAGTATGTATTTACGAGGTTGTTGGATCTTTTATGTTTGTCTCTATCTTATCATCTTTGGATTATGATATTGATTTCCCTGTCCAGATCATAGTTTTATAAAATAAAATTAAATTAAAAATAGACAAAATCATACACTAACTATTGCATCTGATAGAAATGATATAGCCCGCGCGCTGCTGCGGGGTTGCAATGAGAATTCGATTGGTATCGGTTCATTATGATACACGTTTAGTGTAACAAAATTTATAATCATGATGGTGTTTAGGGATGACTTCGACTTATTAAGAGGAAGAAGGCAAAGGTGGAAGCACCGACACCTAAACAAGATGATCAGTAGCCACACCATGCTAAAGCTCAGTTTTCAATGACTTTAGGAAGTCAAAGAGGACCAATTTTATAAATGTTGGTTGTGACTTTTAAAAGTCAAGGATGAACGCGTTTTTTTATTTTATAAGGTAAAAGGCCAGGGGCATGAACGTAAAGTATGGAAATGGTCCTTATTATCTTCAAAATATTGATGTAAACAATTTTCTTATACACAGTTACTAAAACATTCAGATTCGTTCTCGCTATAATTAACAATTTCCATCGACCCATGTTCTTTGGTTTTATAAAGCTACATAATAATAATAATAATAATAATAATAATAACAATAACTAGTAGAACCTGCCACGTTCTGGCGGCTTGACTCAAATTCAGTCGGTATCAATTAAGTTTGTCACAGCAACTTTACTAAATCAAAAATATATATGTGAACACCCGAAATAGTGTCAGTACACGTACAACATATGATCAAAGCGGCATACGATCGGTATCGGTTAGGTTTGTACCGATACCAACGATCCAACGCTATATTAGAAATCAAAATAGTAATGGTATAGCTTAAGATACAAAACATAATATATATATATATATATAACCATGTTTATTCTGTTGGAAAAATACGGACGTTGTGGCAGGAATTCGGTCAGTATCGATAGGTTCGCCACAGAACTGGACTAAACCCAAAAAATAATTTTGAAAAATTAATATATTAAAAAAACACAAGTTTTTGTAGAGGTGAATCGACACATATTCGGTCGGTATCAGTTAAACATAAAAGATAATTTCGTTATTGGCTAGTTCGTTTCAGTACAGAACTAAAGAAACAAAAACTCGGCCGTTGTGTGATCAAAGCGGCATACGATCGGTATCAGTTAGGTTTGTACCGGTACCAACAGTCCAACGCTATATTAGAAAAACAAAATAGTAAAGGTATAACTTATGATACAAAACATAATATATATATATATATAACCATGTTTATTCAGTTGGAAAAATACGGACGTTGTGATAGGAATTCGGTTGGTACCGAAACTAAATCTAAAACTTAACTTCGTCAAATTATTATTGTTAAAAAAAACAACCCTTTAAAAGAAGAACCTAAATTCAATATCTTTAAAAAAAAGAACCTAAATTCAATATCTTTAAAAAAAACGTGAGTCTCCACAAAAAGCAAAACAATAAATAAATTAAAAAAATGATGCTCTTATCAATTGTTAAGAGCAAAAGATTCGAAACTGGACAACATAAAACTAAAGTGAATTAGCTGAAAAACTTTTGCCAACTTACCATGGTTAACATAATTGTTACAATAATGAAACTTAAATTTTAAAAACTAAAATAGCTAGTTTTTTTGTGACACCAACTCTTGATTTTTATCTATATCTAACTATCTATATAATTGTCTACCATAAAATCCTATGTGTCACTCTCAGGTTGTTCCCCCAGTTCTTTAGAGCCACTAGATTGCTTGATTTCTAAATGGAGGCTTCTCATGCATTTGACCAGAATTCGCGGGTATGGATATAACAAAACCCGGATAATCTTTAAATGAGTTATGACATCTCATTTATTTGTGAAACTCTTTCATAATCAAACATTAATTTTCACGGGTCATGAGTATCACCAAACCCGAATAACCTTAAACGGGTTATAACATCTCATTTATTTGTGAAATAATCTCTTAATCATAAAAGAATAATTTCGGTTATGGGTCTTACCAAACCCTAATAGCCCTCAAATGTGTTATAAGATCTCATTTATTGGTAAACATTTTCTTCATGAAACCCCTCCGTTGTTGGTTTATCATCTCCATCGCCGGTTAACTTCTGTTACGACCCACCATCGTCAACTACATTAACGTCCCTTTTTTCATTAGATAAGTATTTGTGTTCATGATTGTTCATTTAAAAAAATTAACATGCCCATGTTCTTTTATGTTTGTTTGTTAAAAATCCAAAAAACCTACACGTCTCAATTGAAAAAACCCAAACGCTAAAAAATATATTAACAAACTAATATATATGTATTAAATTAAAACAAAACTACGTTAAAAAATAAAATAAATCATCATAAAATAGCAAAACGATTAAAAACAAAAACTAAAATTAACTCCCGTAACACGGGAGGATCAAACTAGTATATAATAATAATAATAATAATAATAATAATAATAAGGGATGTTGATAAAACTGAAATTTTGATTTATGTAGTACTTAAAGTAGCGAATCGTTTTCCTAATAATACATACATACGACTAGCCGCAGTGAAGCGCGGGCTCATGTTCATGTTCGCTCATGTAACTCAAATGACGAACAAACAATCGAAGACGAAAAACTAAATGAACAAGAGTTTCTTTCGTATCACATTGTTAAGAAGATGAATTAAATAATTCTCTTTTTGGCTAATACTTTTGTCTATAATTTCAATTCTTTTTCATAATTGTTTGATGAATCAATGATGGCTTAATATATATTACTGCGTTATCTATCTGCAAATTCCTCTTGGGGAACTGAAGATAATTTATGCTTCCTGAGATTGATTTTTTATTGTTTTAATTAGTGAAATTGTTGAAGGAAGAATGAAATTAGAGCATCGATGATGGCATACTTCACTTCGTTATCCTTGCACTTTGATTCTTAAATGAAGAAAATCATGGGGAAAGTATCTCTGAGGTCTTCTGATTTTTTTCATTCTTCATCAATTTCACATTACTTTTCAAATTGTTTTTTCTTTGATTAATTGTTTTGTAATATTTTTAAACATTTATTTTGTTGCTGGATTATTTTTATTTTGGTTTAAAGCTATAATTTCAAGTCCGAACAGTGTTCAAAGGATGAAAAATTACTGTATACTACTTTAATGTGGAAATGGTGTAACAATCATATATAGTTAATAGTATTACTTATGAGTTATATAATCAAAATCGTTAATACGGTTTTAAAACCTAGAACTTGTGACTTGTTAGCTTTGGCCATCTTATAGAATATGAATTAGAGAATGCATTCTAGATCTAATGGGAGAACGTGGTGAATATATTGTTATATTTGGGCCAGACAGGTAGAGAATGGAACTAAATGACAATGTGAGGAGACTTCTAATACCAAAATCAATGAATATGGTGTTAAAAGACAACAAAGAACCGACATCAACTTGCTTGTCACAGTTGTTGAAGCACCTTGAAGACTAGGGTTGTAACCGAACAAACACGAACAAGGTCTTATTCGCGTTCGTTTGTTAAGATATAATGTGTTCACGAACACTTATCGTACAAGATTTTAGTGTGTTTGTTCATTAAGGACATTAATGTGTTCACAAACACAAACGAACCCAAATAAAATCGGCAGAGTCTAGAGATTAAGACCGATACATTCATCAACTTTTTGCTGGTTCTATTTAATATAGATGCAACTGTTAAAAAAAACAATACTAAAAGATCAACAGAGATGCAATTTTTTTATGAACTCCAGGTTGTAATAGAACTTATAGAGCTTTAGAAGAACAAGCTGACAAATTGGTAGTAGATGAAAAGGAAGAAGACGATAGGATAAATGAGGTCGAAATTCTCTAAAAACATGATTTAAGAATGTTATAAGCATGCTCAAAGAAATGTACATGCCTCATTAGAAATCAATGCGTTAAGTTTATAAGTTAGAGAAACACTTTAATGATTATGTAACTAGATAAGAAATTTTAGAGGAAAAGGAAGATGAAGAAGAGGTGTAACATTTAGTTTCGTTACGTTGTTCATGGTGATCTGATAACTTAGAGAAGCAATATTGAAAAAACACAAGACAAGAAAAATATGCGCTAGATGTTCTAAGCAAATTTCATATGGCAGAATGTATTTGTTTGAGCAATTAATATGTAAATCTACCAAGAGTGTTTTCCTTTTAAATGAAGGATGATCTGCTCTAGTGGTCAAATCTCATGCTTTCAATTTGGCCAACAAGGATAGTGTATGTGAATGTATGGAATTTTGTTCACTTGATATTCTTGAATATCTTTCAATCAAATTACTTTTAAGCCCATATTTATATTTTGTTTAGTTTAATTTAAAAAACAAATTATTTTAAATTGTTATAATGCCACGTAGTAGCTTATGTTAAAAAATAGATAGTCTAAAAAGAAATGAAACTATTTTGGTTTTATATTAACTTATCCATCTAATTAAATTTGAAACAGAATAAATAAACGGTTAGACTAAACGTACCCCCCTCGTGTACTTGTCATACCCCCTCCCCTAGACTTTCTACTTCTTTAACAATTTTATTTGACATGTTACTACACTCTAATATTTTTTATAAAGCTTATCATAATAGTAATATTGATTAGTTTTTGTAAAGCTTTTTTTTATTTTCTTTCTTTTTGTGTTTGTTGTTCTTTATCATAATAATATTTATTATCATTATAAAATATATTTAAAAAATAATGATATAATCTCTTTATAAAAGTTGTCACACCCAACCTACGACGGAATTGTCGGGGCGTAACTGATTGCTCACAGTTTTTCAAATGTTACTATCAAGCAATAATATAAGTTTCAATATCTATTAATTAAATTTCATATAAAACAAAATCCATAAAATATTCAAACAAAACAATAATGTATCAAACAAATATAAATCATGAATAATATTGTCTCGTTAATTTTCTTCTAGCATAAATCCTTAGGTGATCTTGTACTTCACATCAAACAAATACCTGCATATGCGTTGAAAATTAAATGGTTTTGTCAATACAAGGTTGAGTGAGTAACACACCAGTTCAAAGTATAAATAAAAATATGTATTTGCAACAAGTCATATGAGAATAACAAAATAACCAAATGAGCAAGTATAAATGAGATGTCGAGAAGCACAAAGCTATAACGACTGGCGTATGATCATACTAGACTGAGATTAGTTTGACCTCTCCGAATGCGGAAGCATACAAAGCAAATAAGCACATAAACCAGTAAGGTATAAGTTGTGCACATAAAACAAAGTTGCAGTTTTGAGTATAAGTATATATAAGAAATATAATTTACACATATGTCTCCAAAACGTGAGAAAACGAGTAAAAAGAGAGGAATGTGGTACTCACCTTAGCAATAAGCAAAAGATAAACGAATGCGGTAAGAACGGTAGTAAACAAGAGTCACGCTCTTCGGAAGTTCTCGACGAGAAATCCTATGTAACAATAATTGCGGGAAAAAAATAAATATGGATTGAATACGAAGCTAAAATTAGATAGAGGTTTGGGATTCGATGATCGGGTGCGTTCTTGCGGAAGTTAAATATTACATAGATTTGTTATGACTTTAATTAAAAAGTATATTTTAATTGATAAATACTTATATAAATATCTATAAGATTTTGGATAGATTAAAATAAGAGATTTTCTTTAAATGTTTATTTTAAAACGAAAATGCATTTAATGTATATATATACATATCTTTATTATTAATAAGGATTTCTTTTATATTTGTAAATAATAGATAACACATAATAAGGGTCAAGTTATTCTACAAAGGGTAATAAAGATGAGAAGTGTGAGAAGCCATAAATAATTGACATGTGTCAAGTATGGACCAAAGGAAAAAGGGTATAAAGGTAATTGTACACATTTTTTCTCTCCACATGCAAGACACATGTTAATACCCCCATCATTTTAGAATATTTATAACTTTTTCGTATGATATTTTTTTTTTAAAAAATTCGTCATAATAACAAGCGTTTTTTTTATCTTAATATGAGTATGATTTTGTTATATAAAATTTAAAACAAAAATCACGTCATTGTGTCTTTTCACACACCATTGTGTCTTTTCGCTTATCATTGTGTCATTTCGCACACCATTTTGCCTTTTTGCTTATAATTGTGTCTTTTTTCATCATTGTGTCTTTTCGCTTATCATTGTGTCTTTTTTCGTCATTGTGTCTTTCTGCACACCATTGTGTCTTTTCGCTTATCATTATGTTTTTTTCGTCATTGTGTCTTTTCGCACACAATTGTGTCTTTTCGCTTATAATTGTGTCTTGTTTCGTCATTGTGTCTTTTCACACACCATTGTGTCTTTTCGCACACCATTGTGTTTTTTCGCTTATCATTGTGTCTTTTCGCTTATCATTGTGTCTTTTTTCGTAATCGTGTCTTTTTCGTCATTATGTCTTTTCGCACACCATTGTGTCTTTTCGCACACCATTGTGTCTTTTTTCGCCATTGTGTCTTTTCGCACACCATTGTGTCTTTTTTTGCACACCATTGTGTCTTTTCGCTTATCATTGTGTCTTTTTTCATCATTGTCTCTTTCTGCACACCATTGTGTCTTTTCGCTTATCATTATGTTTTTTTTCGTCATTGTGTCTTTTCACACACCATTGTGTCTTTTCGCTTATAATTGTGTATTTTCGCACACCATTGTGTTTTTTTCGCTTATCATTGTGTCTTTTTTCGTCATTGTGTCTTTTCGCACACCATTGTGTCTTTTCGCTTATCATTGTGTCTTTTTTCGTCATTGTGTCTTTTTTCGTCATTGTGTCTTTTCGCACACCATTGTGTCTTTTTTCGCCATTGTGTCTTTTCGCACACCATTGTGTCTTTTTTCGCACAACATTATGTCTTTTTGCACACCGTTGTGTCTTTTCGCTTATCATTGTGTTTTTTTCATCATTGTTTTTTTCGTCATTGTGTCTTTCAACTCATCATTATGTTTTTTAAATATTAATAACACCATTGTGTAATAATAATATGTAAAAATAATGATAAAATAACAACAAATTATTTAATACATAAAACACAATGACTAATACATGTTACACAATAACTTGAAACGTAAAACACAATGGTGAATACGTATAACACAATGACCTAAAACGTAAGACATAATGGTGAATACGTATAACACAATGGCCTAAAACGTAAGACACAATGGTGAATATATATAACACAATGACTTGAAACGTAAAACATAATGGAAACAACATATTACACAATGACACAAGGAACAACAGAAAAACACAATTAAAAAACCATTATTTTTTTTATTTTTATATAACAATATGATACTCATATTAAAAATAAAAAAACGTTTATTATTATGGTGACTTTTTAAAAAAAATAATGTCGTATGAAAATTTTATGGACATTTTAAAATGATGAGGGGAATTGCCATGTGCCTTACATGTGGAGAGAGAAAGTCAACAAAGGTTATCTTCATGCCTTTTTCATCAATTTTTATTTATTAAATTAATCTTAGCCATTCAAACATAAGATCAATGGACTGGATTCCTTATCACCCTTCTCATTTTTGTTGTTCTTTGTATTTTAACTTTACCTCACATAATAAATAATAATATTTATATAAAATATGATCTTCTATAAAAATACGTAAACTATAATCTTTAATAAGTTAAGTAGCACGATTCTATTAAATATATACTTTAGATTAAAACTCTTTTTAAATATTAGAGCCCTTTATTATAAAAACCTTTATTGATTTTAATACTTAATACATATTCATATATATATATATATGGGATGGTTCAAGAGAGAAATCAAATTAAATCTTGACCATTGATTGTATTTGATCTATGGTTCTTAATAAAAATGGCATACTTGTAATTAATAATACTTTTATTTAAGTTATTTTAGTAAGAATGGGGCATTTTGGTAATTGATTATAGAATCATTCAATGTTAATCTAAAATTAGAATAGCACATCAAATTATATAAATATATATATTTTTTTAAGCTTTGTAACCTACATAGTCAATGTAATTTATGGCCATTATTTAGAATGATGAACATCTAATTATTATTAAATTTGTTACGTAGTGTTTCAAAATTTATTATATATATTATTTAATATTTCAAATCCATAGTATCTTTCTTTCCTAAATTTATTATTTAAAACACGTATATGTAGGTTAATGGCAAAAAATAACCTACTTGAATAACATGAAATTGAGCATGTATATGTGTTAGAATCACCACATATAACTTGTATGAATTATGATAAGTCTAGCTTTAAATGTTAAGATTATTGCTAGACTAAATGAAATTGTGTGTTTTAAACTTGTTGATGTTGGATAATAGAATTGGATGAGGAACAAGATGATTTATGTTTAGAACACTTATGTTTAATGCTATGTTATTGACCATAATCCAAGTAACATAGTCGTTTACACTACTTATACAATTTGTTACTTGTTTTTATTCTAACCGACACGCAACTTATTTTTACCTACACAGACTGTTAGTTACATTTATTTATATCAACACGTAACTAACATTGACCTACACACAACTCATATTCGCCTACACAGATTGTTAGTTACATTTATTTTTACCAACACGGAACTAACATTGACCTACACACAATTCATATTCGCCTACACAGATTGTTAGTACATTTTACTTTCACCTACACATAATTAATATACACCTACACACAACACGTATCTAACAACATATTAGAGATTGATTAAAAATAATTAAATATATAAAAAACATTGATTTGTAGCTTTTCAATAAGAAATCGATTAACAATTAAAATCAAATAAGAAACTAATTCAAACATAAAAAAATAATTCGTAACTTTCTAATAATTAAATATTAAAACTTTAATATTTAATAATAATTAGATATTAAAACTTTAAAATTTAAAATAGAAACGACATACAAAACTTAGAATTAAAGTTATTTAATATTTAAAATTTATATTATTTAATATTTAAAACTTTAATATTTACTATATATAAAATTTCCAAAACAAGTTTAACAGTTTCCATATAAACCTTGATAAATTGATAATCGATCTACCTCCTCAACTAGAGGAGGATACTATATATAAACCAACATATTACATATAAGTACACGAAAATGGAAAATATACAAGAGAGGACAACAATAAATATAAATCACAATAATAGCTGTCTAACATCCCCCCTCAAGTGACACGGTGGTGGACCTAAACGAACAAGCTAGCGAAAGTAGTTAAACTGAGGACGAGGAAGGCTCTTCGTAAAAATGTCAGCCACCTGAAGCTTTGTTGATACAAATTTGGTATGTAATTTTCCAGAAGCAATAAGTTCCCGAATAAAATGGTAATCCAAATCAATATCTTTAGCTCGTTTTTGAGAGACAAGATTTTGAGTAAGAAACAGAGCACTTCGATTATCACAAAGAATTGTTGGACGATCAGGCGGTAATGATAAAGCTCTTGCAGAAGATGAGTAATCCATACAATTTCAGCAGCTGTATTAGCCATAGTGTAAGGCCCCATTACCGGTGTCTCACTTTAACGTTGGATTTACTCATAAACGCAGTTCATAATATCAGAGTTAATAAAAACATTCGCGGAATATTAAAACATTCAAACCATTATATTACATAACCATCCTTTCCTGTCTTAATGGACATTCAAATTATTTAAACATAAAACATTGTCTTTTTAAAACATCATAACATAACACTTCATTGAGATGCCAGTGTCTTCAAATCCTTGCCATGTGCTTCCCTTCAAGCAAGTTGCCTCATTCTACTCACCTGCGTGCATACTAAAAGTCAGCTACGCTGAGTGAGTTCTAGTTAATCAGACGACATACTATACATTCACATACTAGCATATGCACCCGGAGGTACATACCTTCATATCTTTTTTACACACTTACTTACATACGTACTTTCATTCTTTCTTTCGTACTTACTTATATACTTTCATTCATACATATACGTTTTAAAGAGCATTCCGCCCTATAACGTTCGCCGATATTCTTAGGGTCGGTTCCCTACGTTCGCCGATATTATTAGGGTCGGTTCCCTACGTTCGCCGATACTATTAGGGTCGGTTCCCTTCATTCGCCGACATTATTAGGGTCGGTTCCCTACATTCGCGCTACTATAACATACCTGTCATTTACATGCTTTCCTTGAAAATATGTGCAATCTCCGAAGAGCGTTCACGTACCATCAACATTTCATACATACATTGTTCATACATCATACATATTCATACATAGGTCATTCATACATCATACATATCAATCATACCTTTAACTAACACTTGACGGCACATGCAATATCCGAAGATCGTTCACGCACCGTCAAGAAATCGTCATACATAAATCATACAAGGCATACACTTACCACATAAGGTAAGTGTATTGACTATCACATCGAGTATGCACACAGCCCCGAAAACATAACAAGGAAGTGGGGCTAGAAACTCACCTCAATGTGGTTGCGTTCACCGTTTACGGTTATTCCCTTCTTGAGCTGTGCACGACTAACTGTATAATAATTATACTTATCAATAAACTATCACTACACATATCGTCTTTCTAGTTTAATTATTACCCTCAACGAACTGGGGGTCCGGGGGCAGCGCCCTTGGCAGCGGGGTTCTAGGGGCGGCAGCCCCTAGCGGGGTCCAAGGGACAGAGCCCCTGGCTGGGGTTAAGCTGCCAGGTCAGCATGGAAAAATTTTATTTACATAACTGTCTTAACATATTTTCCATTAGGATCTTGAATCATTAAATAATTTGCTACTTAAAAGTTCAAGGGCTTCTTTGTAATTAAATCCTTCTTTTCTAAGTCCAGGGACCATTCTGTAATTCTGTTAACCATCTGGTTCGTTACTTATCCTAGCGAACTGGTAACGAATTGAAACCTTTAATGAACTTGTTAATTAAACGAATTGGACTTATAACGAACTGGGCCCTTAGCGAATCAGTCCGTATAGCGAACCAGTCCAAGTAGCGAATTGGACCTTCTAATTTGTTATTCCTTTTAATGAATGGTCCATACGAATTGGGATCTAGTTCGTTAACTTTTCTTAACGAATTGCCTGACGAAATGCTTCTAATTCGTTAACTCTTCGTTAACGAATTACCTCTAATTTGTTGACTTCCCTTAGCGAATTAGGGTTAGGTCAGGGAATGTCAGAACATTCCCTGACATCCTTAACCTCGTATTAACTTTTCCAGCGCCGCCGCCGGAAAACCGCGGATTCGCCGGAAAAAACGAGTTTAGACTCGTTTTTTCACCGTTTTTCGCCCCGTTCGATCCAGATCTGAGCTAGGGTGATCCCTAAGCTCATCTTAGGTTCGGTTTATACCCGAATCCACCCGGATCTCATGACTTAAACGATTTAACGGCGTCGACTCGTCGTTTCGTGACTATATCTATTGGTTAAAGCTCATACAAGATCATAGTATCATTAGCTTGGATCGGGATCGGTTTTCCTTGGTGATTTCGGCTAGAGAAAGAGAGAGCTTAAGTGTGTGTTTGAGAGGTGTATGGAATATGTGTAAATGAATGAAAATTGGGTATTAAAGGTTTATATATTTATGGATCATGGGCTTAGCCCATGGTCTTTCCTTCTTTCTTTCATACCCAAGTCCATAACCCATATCCATTTAACCCAACACTAGCCCAACTCATATTCTAGTTATCTAAACCGATAACGACCCACTATAAAATAGACGAAATTTATTTCATTATTATAACCAAAAGTAGGATGTTACACATAGCTCGATATCCAGATTCACAACTAGAACGAGCAACTGTAGGCTGCTTTTTAGAACTCCATGACACAAGATTACCCCCCCAAAAAATAGAGTAGTCATAAGTAGATCGACGAGTTACCAAACAACGAGCCCAGTCAGCATCAGAGTAGTCTAATAAAGATGTATGGGAGGATCTGTGGTAGTGAAGACCAAAGGCCAAAGTACCTTTGATATTTCGAAGAATGCGTTTCAATGCCTTATAATGTGTAACTGTTGGAGCATGCAGAAACTGACTGACTTGATTAACAACATATGAGATATCAGGTCTAGTAATCGTAAGATACTGAAGTGCACCCACAATTGAACAGTAATGGGTAGGATCTGAGTATAAATCACCTGCAGAAACAAAAGAAACGTTAGTGCTTAAGGGTGTTGGTGCCGGTTTGGCATCCAACATCTTTGCCCGGGTAAGAATATCAGTAGTGTATTTGGATTGGTTTAAAAACAATCCATTTGAAGTGTAGGTAACTTCAAGCCCAAGGAAGTAGTTGAGCTCCCCCAAATCTTTGATGGCAAATTCTCTATTTAGACGAGTGATAAACGAGGTGAGAGTATGTGGTTGATTTCCCATTAAGATCAAATCATCAACATAAACCAAAAGGTACATGATACAAGAGTCTCTTTTAAATGCAAAAAGAGATGGGTCAGCACGACTACACATAAAACCACTCTGGATAAGAAAGGTGCTAAGGCGATGAAACCAAGCCCTAGGAGCTTGTTTGAGACCATATAAAGCCTTATTTAATTTGCACACGTGAGTCGGAAACTGAGAGTCAACAAATCCCGGTGGTTGCTCCATATACACACATTCAGTGAGATGCCCATGTAGAAAGGCATTATTGACATCTAATTGATGTAAGTTCCATTTATTTATAACAGCCAACGAAAGTACAATACGAACAGTAGTGGCTTTAACAACTGGACTGAATGTGTGAAAGTAATCAAGACCTGGTGTTTGACTGAAACCTTGAGCCACGAGACGAGCTTTGTGGCGGTCGATGGTGCCATCAGAGTGGAACTTCGTGCGATATAGCCATTTAGAGCCAACAATATTATGGGCAGTAGGACGAGGGACAAGTTTCCATGTGTTATTGCGATGAAGAGCATCAATCTCGCGTTGCATAGCAAGAACCCATTTCTCGTCTTTGGTGGCAGTTTTAAAAGTCTTCGGGTCGGAAGCGGCAAAAAGAGAATGATGAAGAGGAAGCGTAACGGTGTGAGAGAGATCGGCTCTATGATGCGGCTTAAAGATACCAAATTTGGCTCGAGTGACCATCGAATGAGTTGCGAACGACGGAGGAGGAGGTGGGGGTGGTATAGGAGAAGTGACTGTGGGTGATTCTGAAGGTGCTTCATGAGCTTGTGAATTGGTGGACGAAGTAGAGAAGGGAGAAGGAGTAGCCATAGGGGTGGAAGGGGTTGGATTATCTTGAGTGGTAGGTGGGGTCTGGATGGGTGTTGTGGAATGGAATCCATGCAAAGGTTACAAGGTGGGGTCTGGATGGGTGTTGTGGGTATTGAGTTGTTGTTAAGGAATGGGTCGTAAGTATGAAGTTGGGCTGGAGTGTGAATGGATGAATGATTGGAAGAGTCAGAGTCAAGGAAGGTGGTTATTTGAATATTGGTAATGGGCTGCTTAGTTTGAGAACCTTCAAAAGGAAATGTGGTTTCATTAAATCGAGCATGTCTAGTAACATACACACGAGAAGTGGATGGATCAAGACACCGGTACCCTTTATATTTGGAGCTATATCCAATGAATATGCAAGTGAGACTCCGTGGTGCTAGTTTATTTGAAGCATAATCCCGTAAGAGCGGGTAAACCCGACAACCAAATGCGCGAAAAGACGCGTATGTGGGGAATATATTGAATAAGATCTCAAATGGAGATTTGTTATTAAGTAAAGGTGTAGGTAACCGATTAATAATGTAAACAGCTGAGGAGAAGGCATCAACCCAAAAGTTTGGTGGGAATCTAGCATTAAACAACATGGCTAAACCGGTTTCGACAATATGTCGATGTTTTCGTTCCACCCCGCCCGTTTTGTTGTGGTGTATACGGGCATGAAACACGATGTAAAGTGCCATTTTGTTCAAAAATCTTCCGAACCCTATGGTTAATAAATTCAGCTCCACCATCACTTTGAAAAACTTTAAGTTTCTTGGAAAATTGAGTTTGAACAAATGGCAAAAAAAATCGATAACGCATCGACAAATTCAGATTTGGTCAGTAAAGGATATATCCAAGAGAACCTATGTAACACCCCGGCTAAAGCGGAAACGCCTGAGTGTGACGTACAGATTGCCCAAAACACATGTGACACTATTAAGTGACAATATTATCATTAATTCATTTCAAAGCATCAAGTACACAAGTTATTTCCAGTAAAGGTAATTTGATGAGGTTAGTTTGATGGAAAACATGTGTGCTAGAGTGTTCATAGGAAGAGGATCAGAGGAAGAGGAAGCCATGAGGTTGAGCAGAAAAGAAAGGAGAAGAGGATCGGACAGGGGAAGGAATATGAGAACATTTGGGGAGGTTAACCAAAAATTTTGGCTGATACCATGATAAATTGATAATCGATCTACCTCCTCAACTTGAGGAGGATACTATATATAAACCAACATATTACATATGAGTACACAAGAATGGAAAATATACAAGAGATGACAACAATAAATATAAATTACAATAATAGCTATCTAACAAACCCATTATGAAATTTACCATCATACCCCTATATTTAATTAAAAAGAAAAAACAAAAGAAAAATTCTGATTGGCTAGATTGACTTCTCACACTTCTCGCAATAACTTAACTTCTTTCTAGAACTTAAACATATATATATATATATAGGGGAGGGATATTTTGAGAACCATGTTGAATTGTAAGAACTTTAAGAACTCAAATTTGGACCACACATTTAATTAAATGACATGAAATATGTGACTGAGATTAAATGTAATTAAAAAATGAAGCAGGAGAGAGAGTAAGTATTTTTGATAATTACACAAGTTTAAATGTTAGTTACAAATGTGTAATAAGTCGATTCGGTGTGTAAAAAAATACCGTAATTTTTTGTACATCACTTACACTTACGTATTACACATGTGTAAAAAAAATTCAAAAAAAAATTGTTACGTTTAGTTCTTTCGAGTTCTTAAAACTCAAAACGGTTCTCAAAAGAAATCAATCCTATATATATACACACACACACATTTATATATGGTTTTTTAACAAGGATCTGGAAAAGAAGATTGATTAATGTGTCGGTTAAATAAAATAGTATTTATTAGATGTTTAATATTAATTATAATGGTTTGTTAAACCTTTAAAAACAATAATAATAAAAAAAGGTAAAAGAAGCAAAACTGGGCTGGCCAGGGCTCGAACCTACGTCCCTGGCAGGCTCAGTCCTTAAACACACAACCAGCTAGGGCTGTCACTTTTACCTGAAACCCGAAACCCAACCCGAAAAAACACGTACCCGAACCTGTAACACCCCGGCTAAAGCGGAATACGCCCGAGTGTGACGTACAGATTGCCCAAAACACATGTGACACTATTAAGTGACTATATTATCATTAATTAATTCATATATCAAGTACACAAGTTTGTAACAAGAAATACAAGGAAATACAAGAACAATTAACATCTTGACCATTTATTAATATAACCTAAGTACTAATGTCTTTGACACGGCAACATCCTCTAAATAAGGTACCTGTAGCATATATATAAAATAAAGGTCAACTATATGAATAGTTGGTGAGTTCACACAAGTTTTGATATAAGTACAAAAAAATCTACAATTCCATGAACAAGTGTAAATGAGCAAGTAATGTCCTTTCCAACTTGGATTGTGCACCAGCGTACTCATATAAGCGCAAGTAAGGTCCTTTCCAGTTGGGATTGTGCACCAACGTACTCGGATAATGAGGCCCTTTTCCACTCATAACAACAAATGTATTGAGCGCAAAGGGGGGCGTATGATCATACTATCTTGAAGTAATCTATGAGCAGTAGCAAGTAAAAATTAAACACAGAAGTCCATGTAGCGAATTGTAGTTTGTAAATAATGAATAAATGAAATTGAAATTTGGATAGGATATATATGCTACCCTAAAAAGTAATAAAAGAGTAAAAAGGGGGGTTGAGAAACTCACCTTGAAGTTGAAGACAAACTTGAAATAAAACCGAAAGTGCGTAAATGAAACCGAAGAAATTGAACGTCACGAACTAGAATTAAAAGTACAAAATCAAATATTAACTAACAACTAATTAAAATTAGATAAATCGGGTTGTCGGGGATAAGAAGTGTTGAATTTATATTTTATTATGGAGTTGGATTTTATAATATGCTTTTATACATTAACGAATTTTTATTAATAAATTATTAATTTAATATTAGTTTACATTACAATTCCAAGATTAATATCAATTTTGAATATTATAATGTTACGGAATTTTGATTGTTGGTATACCATATGTTGACCAAACGAATACGTTAACGAATTTTAAAGTTTTACAAATGAAAATATACATATATATAAGTTAAACTAGTTTTAAACAAACTTGGCGGATTTGAGATTTATAATGTTTATGAACTATGGATCTTAACGGAATTTTAATTTAAAAATAATTACGTTAGCGTGTTGTAAAGTTTAATGAAATAATATTTATTTATATAATATTAATCGGGTTTCCAACGAAAACTTACGGAAACGAATGTCGGGGTTTTAGATAAAAAGTGTTAAATATAGCTTAGAATTAATATTATTTAGCCTAAATTAATTTTAGCAAATTTATAATGATTTTAATATATTTATTAGTTTTATAAAACATTAAAGAAAATGGTCTTAGAAATAAAAATGAAATAAAATGACCTGACCCAGGTTCGAACCCGGGTCCTTCTGCCCATACTAACACGAACCAACCATTGGAGCAGTTTGCTTATTTGAGAACAAAACAGAAACTGAAAATATAAATAATAATATTCAATTTCATCTTCTTCACTACCCAAAACCCTAGATTTCCAATTCCTTTAATAGGTTCTATGCTTGTTCAATATTTGATAGGGGTTTTGTTAATAGAATAAAAACGATTCAATAGCATGTATCAATTACCTGATAGCCGGAAATCGATGATGAACGAAGCTTTGGCCGGAATCGGATATGGGTGAACGAGTTCAAGGTTATAAACAGTATATTTGATTGATTGTTGATATGGAAGAGTTTGTATGATGATTAGAGTAATTTATCACAATCTCAATTGAACCGATTGGCGTTTATTTCGTGTTGTTATGATTTGATTAATATTGATGACGGGTTAGAGATTAATTAAAGTTAATTAGCATGTTAATGGTGAAATTAATCTCGTATAAATGCTTAGCGTTAGTGGAGATGTCGATTAGGATGGATTAATGAATCGGTTGAAGATTAAAAGCGATGTTTCAGTTTCTCCGGCGCCGGATTCCGGCCGCCGGAGGTCTTCGCTGGAAAACCGAGAAGAGGAAGGACGAGAGGTGCTGCTATTGCATCTTTTCTTTTTTTTTATTATTATTATATTATATATAATTTACATATTCAGCCCCTGTACTTTCATTTTATATTAAAACTGAATTTAAAGAATGTTTACAAATTGAACCTTGTACTTTCTTATAAATGAAATAAAGGTTTATGTAGTTAGATATTTTTTTTTGTATTATACTTGGGATAGTTCGGGTCTCGTTTAAGTATAACATTAAATTCTAGAGTTTTATAAATTAAATGAATTGAATAGAGAACGATTGAATAAATACTTGAATGTTCGAGAATATTATATAAATAATAAACGAAAATTACGATGGCATCGAAACGTCATAACGTGCCGGTTTAACGGATGTAAATAAAAATACATGAGACGAAACTTGAAATATGTATATATATTTATATTTATTTATAAATTTACCAAAACTTTTAAACGGGTCGAACTTTCGGGTTTGAAAAGTAACGAATGTTACAAGACTTACAACTTTTGGAAATTTAGTCCCGAAATTAGAAATAAAATAAAATTTAAAAAAAAACAACTAATGTACGGAGTTGTTAGAAGTTTAAACAATTTTATACATACATAATAATAATTATAAAAATAATAAAATAACGCCGATCTTTGAATGACCCGAAAGAACGCCACAAATAGGAAATATGACAAAGACACTTTTATATAGGATGTACCAGCTTCGTATCCACCATGCCCTTATCATATTGTATTTGTCCCGTTCCCCAAAATCATTCCAATTTCCGAGTTATTTCACACAACCGGACTTATTATTTTTCCATGCGAGGACTTTGATAATTACGTGTCGACCCACAATTACCTCTTTCGTCGGATGGTCCATATAACTTGCTCTATTGTGTGATTTTAAGACATAGACTTTACATAAGTATATAAAATTCTCATATATAACGTTGAAAATAAAAAATAATGAATTTAATGGATAAAAACATTACAAAACACATTGATAGACCATTCAGACCAAGGACAACGCGAAAACAGTAAGTCAAGTAAATAAAATCATCGTGTCTAAACCAAGTAAACGACGTTCAAAATTAAATAAACAATGTAATGAAATTAAAGACTGAAACATTTAGAATTATGAACATCGTAACATGTAATTGAAATAATGGGGTCGAGAATAACGTGGTAAGTAAACGTAACATTTAATCAACGAAATATGAATACGTAACTGGATAACGCAATGGGTTCGAGAATAGCTTAAATGAACGAAACTTTTAAGTATCAAAATATCATGATGTTTAAAAAAATGAAAATCTCAATGGAACATCGACGTGACCAATGAAAATGTCGGGATGAATAAACAATTATATCTTACTAACCTGTAAATTGATAATAACTTGAAATAAAATGGATAAACGAAATTTTAATATTAAAATATTAAAACCAATTAAGTTTGTGAAAAGAAACATTCCAGTAGTAACCTTGAGTTTATCAAAGTCAAACAATTGAAATTTCAAAATCAAAATAAAGCATTTGTTCTAGACTAATGAAATCAAGAACAACAAAATGATTCAAATAAAACATTGAGTGGAAGAGAAGCAAACGAATAACCAAAACAATTTGTGTAAAAAAAATAACATTACATAAACTTAGCATGTTCATGGGAAACAGTCTCAGTTCTAAGTAAACAAATACACTTGGAGAGAACTGGTTACCGATAGTCAAAGGTTGAAATAAAATGAAAATACGGTTTCTATTAGGTAACTATGTACATATACATGTTCCTAGTTCTATTTTCCACTTAACGGTTACGTTAATGGGAAACTGATCATAGACCCCGAGGTAACAAATGTAAACCAATTCACAAAATGCGGCTAAAAATGATGCACAAATTTTGCGTTTCATAAAATAGAAACGAATATGGATCAAAGATCAATGAACAATCGGAATAAAATTGGTAAACAATATTCTAAATAAGTGGATAAAAATCACTTTGGGTAACTCCGAAAAACTATGTGAATGAGTTGTTAAAGAAATGAAAAAATGCGGTTGCGACGTTTGTCTTCTCGAGTGTCGGTTTGTGGTATGAAAGTTGACGTGGAAGGTGGTGCCATGATTTCTTAGCCGAAACTCGTTGGTCTTAACGAAGGGAAACAAAGAAATGGATATATCATATATTTTAATTTACGAAATTCAGTTGTAAATCGTGGTGTTTTTTTATATCACATAATGAAATAAGATTATTCTATTTTAGTTAGGAAAAACGTTTTTAACTAGCGCTAAGACTTTAGAATTTTATGAAATCCTTAACGTAAAAAAAAATGTTTTCTTTTGGCCAGCGGCCTAGGAAAAATATTGTCAGATAACCTTACTTGTTGAATGAAATATAGACTCAAAAGGGCTTAAGATTTGTTTGAAACAAAAAGTTCACTTTAAATACGGTTTAAAATAATAATTACCTTATTATTAGAGGTGACGATAATACTAGTAATAATAATATTACTAATATCAATAATAATAAAAATATATATTAACAATAATAATAACAATTCCAATAATAACCATATTGATAATTACTGTAATAATAATAATAATAATAATAATAATAATAATAATGACGGTGATGGTACTAATAACAATAGTAGTGGTAATATTAATAACTTTAATAATAATAATAATAATAGAGGTAATAAATTCTTTTTAAAGAAAATCCATTTGACTGAACGTTAAAATAACTAAGGATATGGGATTAGGCGCGAGGTGTTAGTAAAAGAAATAAAATGTAGAAAAGTATGTAATAGAAAATATAGACGAGTTTGATGAGTTTTGTAAAAATCTAAGTATTGAAACCGGGAAATCGTGTAAGGTCAACAAAGGATGCGGGGTTAGGATATTGCATGGCGGAACCAAGTTAGGTCTTCCAAAGTATAGCGAGTGTGCTAGGGTCAGTACAATGATAGTAGGCTTGAAGCATGAGGTCAAACATGTGATTGAGACAAATGGTTAGGTACAGGTCTTGCAGATAGGCGAGTGGTGTTGAGTTTGGGTGGGTTTTAGCAATAAGTGGTAATTGAATCTACCACAAATTGAAGTATATCAACGTTTTAGGGAAGTAAAGTGGTGGGATTTACACATACCTTACAAAGGGTGTGTTTCAGCGTGAGGCCTTTCGGTTGGGTTTGGTTTGAGTTTCCAAGAATGGTGTTGAGTTTGAAATTGAATTTACTCTAGGGATAAAGGTGGGTGTGGTTAAACGTGGGGTGATCGGGATTGCGGAGGTCATTTTACTTGATAACTTGGATTGTCATTTCGCCGGTTGAATGCAATAACAAGGAAAACGAGAAGGTGTGATACGAAACGTGAAGAATTTGCGTGACTTGAGGCGTAAGTATGAAAACGACTAATAGATACTTCAATGAAAACAAGTAAAGAAAAGAAATTGCATGAAACAAATTTGAAATTGAAATTGGAATTCCCATGAAACGTCAATAAACTAAAATCTCATAAATTATTTGAATAACCATATAAAAAAAATATTAAACTTAACAATAAATAGTGAAATCGAATTGAAAACCGAGTGTTTATGAACCACCATGACTTTTAAATTTCAATTCTAAAACATAAGAGTAAATGAGTATAACAATAAGGTAACTGAATTGGAATTCGACCATTCATGTATCACCATAACTTTTTGAATTTTCGATTCTAAAACATAATAGTAAAATAACAAAGGAATCGTTTGAAATTCGGTTATTATTTTGCAAACTTTTAAAAGTTTAAGCCGTAAATGAGCGTATAAATAAAGAAAACGTGTCACAAATTTTATTTATTTTAAAAAAAAAAACTTAACTATTCTCGTAAAAAAATGCGTAATTAAATCGAACCGAAAGCTGGGTATTCGTGTACAGACTTTCAGTTAAAACACATTGTAAAACATAGAGGAGTGCAACAATATTTTTTCACAAAGAGAACATGATCGCGTTTGAAAACTTAAAGTTTTGATTCACATGGCGTTGAAAGTGGTATAATTTGGCTTAATAGAGTTCATGCTCTTTCCTAACTCTCCAAGTAAGCAACCGGGTCCCGCGTCTGATTGGGATTTATACGCTTTGCTTATTCTTAGGTTTCAATAACCTTGGTGTCAAGAGTTTCATAAAACAGGCACGTCCCCCTTACAGTTACTACATACCCTCCATAAAGAACCATCTTTAAGAGGAAAAAATATCGGGCAACCAAAAATCAAAAATCTGATTATTGAAATTGAAAATCTTTGCGTTAGGCATAAGCCTTGGACTTGTGTGTACTTGTGTAATTGAAGTAATTGAATCATCAGTATAATAGTAACAACTAAGTGATTTGAACAATCACATAAGGCCCACATAATTTCTAATTATGCAACCTAAGCAATTAAGCAAATACACTATAACTAACTAGAACACTACGTCTAATGTCCTATCTTATAGTCACGGCTCTGATACTAATCTGTAACACCTCGGCTAAAGCGGAATACGCCCGAGTGTGATGTACAGATTGCCTAAAACACATGTGACACTATTAAGTGACAATATTATCATTAATTAATTCAAATATCAAGTACACAAGTTTGTAACAAGAAATACAAGGAAATACAAGAACAATTAACTTCTTGACCATTTAATAATATAACCTAAATACTAATGTCTTTGTTACAGCAAAATCCACTAAATAAGGTACCTGTAGCATATATATATATATATATATATATATATATATATATATATAATAAAGGTCAACTATATGAATAGTTGGTGAGTTCACACAAGTTTTGATATAAGTACATAAAAATCTACAATTCCATGAACAAGTGTAAATGAGCAAGTAATGTCCTTTTTGGGATTGTGCACCAGCGTACTCATATAAGCGCAAGTAAGGTCCTTTCCAGTTGAGATTGTGCACCAACGTACTTGGATAATGAGGCCCTTTTCCACTCATAACAACAAATGTATTGAGCGCAAAGGGGGGCGTATGATCATATTATCTTGAAGTAATCAATGAGCAAGTAATTTGTAGCAAGTAACAAGTAAACACACAAGTCCATGTAGCGAATTGTAGTTTATAAATAATGAATAAACTAAATTAAAAGTTGGATAGGATATATATGCTACCCCCAAAAGTAATAAAAGAGTAAAAAGGGGGTGTGAGAAACTCACCTTGAAGTTGAAGACAAACTTGAAATAAAACCGAAAGTACGTAAATGAAACCGAAGAAATTGCACGTCATGAACTAGAATTAAAAGTACAAAATCAAATATTAACTAACAACTAATAAAAAGTAGATAAATCGGGTTGTCGGGGATAAGAAGTGTTGAATTTATATTTTATTATGGAGTTGGATTTTATAATATGCTTTTATACATTAATGAATTTTTATTAATAAATTATTAATTTAATATTAGTTTACATTACAATTCCAAGATTAATATAAATTTTGAATATTATAATGTTACGAAATTTTGATTGTTGGTATATCATATGTTGACCAAACGAATACGTTAACAAATTTTAAAGTTTTACAAATGAAAATATACATATATATAAGTTAAACTAGTTTTAAACAAACTTGGCGGGTTTGAGATTTATAATGTTTATGAACTATGGATCTTAACGGAATTTTAGTATAAAAATAATTACGTTAGCGTGTTGTAAAGTTTAATGAAATAATATTTATTTATATAATATTAATCGGGTTTCCAACGAAAACTTACGGAAACGAATGTCGGGGTTTTAGATAAAAAGTGTTAAATATAGCTTAGAATTAATATTATTTAGCCTAAATTAATTTTAGCAAATTTATAATGATTTTAATATATTTATTAGTTTTCTAAAACATTAAAGAAAATGGTCTTAGAAATAAAAACAAAATAAAATGACCTGACCCGGGTTCGAACCCGGGTCCTTCTGCCCATACTAACACGAACCAACCATTGGAGCAGTTTGCTTATTTGAGAACAAAACAGAAACTGAAAATATAAATAATAATATTCAACTTCATCTTCTTCACTACCCAAAACCCTAGATTTCCAATTCCTTTAATAGGTTCTATGCTTGTTTAATATTTGATAGGGGTTTTGTTAATAGAATAAAAACGATTCAATAGCATGTATCAATTACCTGATAGCGCCGGAAATCGATGATGAACGAAGCTTTGGCCGGAATAGGATATGGGTGAACGAGTTCAAGGTTATAAACAGTATATTTGATTGATTGTTGATTTGGAAGAGTTTGTATGATGATTAGAGTAATTTATCACAGTCTCAATTGAACCGATTGGCGTTTATTTCGTGTTGTAATGATTTGATTAATATTGATGACCGGTTAGAGATTAATTAGAGTTAATTAGCATGTTAATGGTGAAATTAATCTCGTATAAATGCTTAGCGTTAGTGGAGATGTCGATTAGGATGGATTAACGAATTGGTTGAAGATTAAAAGCGATGTTTCAGTTTCTCCGACGCCGGATTCCGGCTGCCGGAGGTCTTCGCCGGAAAACCGAGAAGAGTAAGGACGAGAGGTGCTGCTGTTGCATCTTTTCTTTTATTATTATTATTATTATATTATATATAATTTACATATTCAGCCCCTGTACTTTCATTTTATATTAAAACTGAATTTAAAAAATGTTTACAAATTGAACCTTGTACTTTCTTATAAATGAAATAAAGGTTTATGTAGTTAGATATTTTTTTTTGTATTATACTTGGGATAGTTCGGGTCTCGTTTAAGTATAACATTAAATTCTAGAGTTTTATAAATTAAATGAATTGAATAGAGAACGATTGAATAAATACTTGAATTTTTGAGAATATTATATAAATAATAAACGAAAAATACGTTGGCATCGAAACGTCAAAACGTTTCGGTTTAACGGATGTAAATAAAAATACATGAGACGAAACTTGAAATATGCATATATATTTATATTTATTTATAAATAAACCAAAAATTTTAAACGGGTCGAACTTTCGGGTTTGAAAAGTAACGAATGTTACAGAACCCGAACTAACCCGACCCGGAAAACCCGAACCCATACCGAAGTAATTCGGGTTGGTTCTCAGGTTTGATTTATAAGTTTCGGGTCAACCCGAATAACCCGAATAAACTTTTAGTTCTGAAATTAAATATATTTTTAGGTATATTGTCACACCCCGACCATAGACGGCGGGACATGCCGGGGTGCAACGTTATTGGACAAATACACAATACACTATTTAATGTGACAATATTTAATCAACTCATTTATTTCATAAATCAATAATCAACACCTCTCGTTCACACAAACAAATTTAATACAAGTAACATTTATATTGTTCGTTTACTAATACCCTAATAGTCTTGGTAACGTTTCTCATCAAGTCCTCGAGTCAACAAAAGTCAAACCTGTAACATTTCATAAAATAAAGTTTGTCAACACAAAGGTTGGTGAGCAATTAATAAGTTTGAGCATATAAGTATATAGTAACAAAAAGCCACAAGACTTGTATACAAAACAATAAATAAAAGCTATAAACTTGGATAAATTGACAATCGCTAATAGAATTACGTTAGCGCCACCTAGCTATAAGGGGATGCCAAATAGTCCAGGATTTTATAGTTTATCGTTAATTGCATTACGTTAACGACACCTTACGATTACCAAATGGTCTAGGATTTATAGATTCCACCATCCAAAAGCGATAAACACATAGACAAATAAGCATAGAACACCAAATCGAGCAATTATTCAAATAAAGTATACAATCACGTTTGTGGGTTTACGATTTAAATAAATAAAGCATTTAGTTTGATAAGTACGAAATGTCACCACAAAACGAAAGATGGAAAAGGGGGTATGAAAGTACTCACCTCGACTGATGAACCGAGAAAACTAATAAGCGATCGACATATAGAAAGCTTGTAAACGAAACGAACGAATCCGACTTGAAAGCTAATTGAAAACTAATAAATAAAATACATTAATGAACTTGAACTTTAGTTGAAACTACATTTGAAATATTGAACGAGGAGGTTCGGTTGTAAATCGGATTACCGGGGTTAATTTGTTAATGATTAGGGACTCGTACTTAATTAATAATTTAAAATAAAATAATATTATTTTATTAGGCTTTTAAATAACTAAACCAATATTAAATAGTAATGAGACGGGTTTTAAATCAAGAGTTCGTTGTATTAGAATGAATTGATATTAAAGCTTGTAATAATATTAATAATAATAAGGATAGAAATGATAATAATGATTTTAGAATAAGTTATATATATATATATATATATATATATATATATATAGGATAAAGATGATAATAATGCATAGTAATACTACCAATTGAGAATTGTTGTTAAAACTAATAATAGTAGTAGTAATAATAACTATAATAATTATTACTTTGTATCTGAAAACGTTATTAATAGATTTATAAGTTTTAATTATTATTATTATTATTATTATAATTATATGTGTCACATTAATAATAATTAATACTTCTAACATTTAAATAATAGTAGTATTAGTGATAAAAAGATATAACTCGAGTGACGATGACGTTAAATAGTAACTATGCCCGACATGAGTTTCGGTTTAATAAAATAAGTAGATAATATTAACAATATTAGATTTTAATAATAATCATAATAATAATGATAATAATAATCGGAATAATAATAATCTATTATTATGAAAATAATGATAATAATAATTGTCTTGTAAAACAATAATAATAACAATAATAATAATAGTGATAATAATAATAATAATAATAATAATAATAAATATTATCTTGTAAATAATAATAATAATCTTTATGTATTTATGTTAATACTAATAGTAATAATAAATTTATTAAGTATAAAAAGAAACAATACCAAAACCGATCTAGGATGAGACCCGAACCCGAGACACGATCTAATTCTATATTTTATATAACAAATCATATCCAAACTTTTCCCCAATACAAAATAATTCCACACTCATCCAACCCGTATCCAAGAAAATGACCGATAAGATAAAACCGATTATTAACATATTTAAATCTTATAATCAATATATAAAAACTAATAACACCAAAACCTAAATTATATACCTTTTTGGCGTTCATGAGTCGCGGCTCGATACCGGGAACGAACCGATACGAATCCACTGGAGATGAGAGAGAGACGGAGAGAGAGAGAGAGAGAGCCGAAGAGAGAGAGAGAACCGAGGAAGGAGAGAGACGAAGAGAGAAAGAGGCCGAGAGAGAGAGATGCGGTGAGAGAGAAACCACGACGGCGGCTTTCTGATCGCCGGAAACACGAGCAGAGAGGGTGCGGGGTTTGCCGGAAAAACGGCAAGGGAGAGTGGAGGCGGTGCACGGTTTTCTGGTGAGGCCACGGCGGCCGAAGTTCGCCGGAAAAACGTGAAAGAGGGGAAGGGGCTGCCGGGAGAGCGCGAGGGGAAGAGGGGTGGTGTTCGGTGGTAGTGTCGGAGAAAAATGGGTGTAGGTGGTGTTTGCCGGAGGTCGGGCTCGCCGGAAGCGTTTCCGGTCGCCGGAAACGGTGCCAGAAATTCGAGAGAGAAAGAGTGGGGTGGCGGCTGGTGTATAATGGTTAGGGTTAGGGTTTTATGAATATATAGGTGGTTTATAAAATATTACACTTTGGCCCCTCATGTTCTAAATATTTTACAAAGAGGGTATTAAACTTTAGAAATGATAATATAGATTCGAAAATGACAAGTATTACCCCTTATGTTTTTCTTAACGACACTATAACATGACAAACATCGGTTCATCAATGATCGATGTCTATTATAATATTATATAATAAATAAATAAGGTTCTAAAATGTTGAGTTGGGTTTACGTATTAAAAGTTTACAAAAACGAATATAATTCGAGATCTGAATTTGACGAATGTCACAGTATCCCCAACTTTTTGAAAATTTCGTCCCGAAATTAAAATAAACTTAAAGAAAAGTAATTATTAACGAATTTTGTCTTTAGTAAGATAATTGCATGAACAAATTTTAAGCAAACGAATAACATCAAATCCTTGCATGATTTGAAAAACGTTACAACGAGAAACATAATAAAGGCACTTATATATAGGATGTACCAGCGGCGTATCCACCATGCCCTTATCATGATTTCGCATTTTTATCGTTTTTTTGCTATCATCTTCGGACCTGAGTTATCGCACACAAGGGTACTTACTATGGCTTCCATACGGGGATTTCGATAATTAAGTGTGCAACCATAATTATTTAGATCGTCGTATGGTCCACATGGTTCGTTCCATTGCGTGGTTCAAAACACATATTTATTTTGTAATCTTAAACATTAGAAACGTGAATGAATCTGTTGAAGTTTTTTTTACACATATTGAATAAATAATACCCGCGGTTGGGAATTATGGGGTTGACTTTTTTAAATAAGTAGGAAAATTGGAATAAATAATTGAAACAATTAAATATTAAAATATAAACCAAAGTGAAAATATCAATTTGGTTTAAATAAGTAAGACGATCGAATAATATAAAATTTAGGGTAAACAATTACGAAACGAGGTTTGGAGTCAAAAGTCATCAAGATAATTGTCAAGCCTATAAATCGAGGCATTAAATAACACCGATAAATGAAATCCGATAAGTGAAACGAGAATCCAAAGAGTGAAAGAAAAAAATGAGAAACCCGAAAGGTGAGTACATGAAGTCGGGGTAAACAATGATACAATTAATAATAACGTACGATGAGTTTCATATGTGAACAAACTTGAGGTTAAAAGTAATTGAGAATTCGATTGCGTGAAATGTAACATGATAAATGAGGTGAGTTTCTTTGGGGTGACGCATATGTGCATCAATATAAATAAAATAGCATTTGATTAACAACCAAAAACAATCGATGGAATGTGATAAAACATGAATACGGCCACTATTGTGAAACCATTTATATAATCGTCATTATAATAACGGTTTCTGATGCGTGCGTGCTAGTGGTATAAAATATGAAAGGATGGAATGATTTTCTTTTGCACAAGATCGTGTTTTAAATTTATAAAAGTGATTTCTACAAAGACTAAACACACACAAAATAGACAAGTGTACCTATCGTATATGTAGAATAGTAATGGTAAGAACCAAGTATCGATCCATGGACACACAGGTTTCTAATAATAAATTGTTGTTTTACTTCAATCGGAGGTTTTAATCATTTTGGGGTTGATTTTTAAACTTTTTATAAAATATAAATACTTATATATATAGTATATAGGTGACCGACACAAGAGATTCTAAACGAGTTGTTCAATTATGCGAAGGTTACCATCTAAGATCAAGAATCCACTCCATTTTTAGCGTTGATAATTAATACGTAGACATGTGATAGACTTGCCGTAGCAATATAGGATAGATGGCTCCTTAAACCTTAGGTGAGCATCTTCGGCACTAAGGAGATGGTATGCGCATTTTAAACTCCACCCTTTCCTAATGTCATACCATCTCAATGATGTCGATTTGAGTTGACAAGTAGTTTCGTAAAGTAGAAAGATTAGGATTGACTTCGATTTCTCAAATACAATTTCTAACAACTTCGGGTGGTTGTAGTTCATCACACAACCTCCCCTTGGTTGATTTATGTAGGTTATAATTACACATTCCGTTAACATATGGTTTCTTTAACTAATTTGATATCCTAAGCAAAGCCATTTTCTGATTACCAAGGTTTAGAAAAATACACCATAACTTATATCTCATCATTTCTAAGTACAATATAAGGATCCATGTTTCGATAATGTATCAAAGTATTTCTATCTTTCAAGAACATGAATCGATCATGAACGATTGCCAATGATATTGACATCCACCAACTTTGATTTAGTGATTTAAGATGGTGAAACATTTCTCATCAAAAGATAATTGTAATATAACTATGTACTTTACTAGACTACATCACATGTCTTGATTAATTATCAAGTAAAACAAAGCTTCTTCATAGATTTTAGATGGTAAAAGGAGTTTAGCTCATAATGAGCATAATGATGAACATTAAGATGATTGATAACAACAAATACATGATTAAACTTAGAACAATCTAACCAAGTATAGATGAATCCTTTTTCTTAATGATGGTAATGATGGTTGATGATGATGATTAGTGGTGATGACCTCCAAGACTTCAAACTCTTCACTAGATCTTCAAAGTGAGTGTTAGTGTGTGTTTTTATAAGTGAAAACCGGAGAGAAATCTTTTCAAGGCACACTTGATGAATGCAACATGAGCCACTATTTATAGGCAATCTGGACGATGAGGCACGGCCCCGTGCATGATGAGCACGGCCCCGTGTATTTTTATGACATGTGCCAGATTTGTTTTGTCTTTTGTGTGTGGTGGCAACGGCCCCGTGGTTAGTAGGCACGGCCCCGTGTTGTTTAGTGACATGTGCTCAATTCTTCTTTGTCTTTTCTGCATTACCGTCCACTGCCCCGTGCATACTGAGCACGGCCCCGTGCTTTTGCTTCCAGATTTTGTCTTTTCTTGTTTCAGAAGCATGGGGGCGTGTTTCTTGAGGCATGGGGGCGTGTTTCTTTGTTTTCTTGTGTTTTCTTCTGTTTTTCTTCGTCTTTTTGCTTGTTTCTTCGTTTGAGGCTTGGTTTCACCTGAAATTATGTTTTATTATGATAAGTAGTCTTTTATGCTATGTTATTAGATAGAAATTGCAGTTTTTAGAGATTATTTGATGCCGAAAAGATGTATATTTCTATGTACATCAAACATCCCCACACTTGAATATTGCTTGTCCTCAAGCAATCGTCTTATAAATGTTCTCTAAAAAACAGCGAATTTAGATTATAGCTATTCCTTAAGTGAGCTCCAAAAAAATGAACAAAATAACCAATCTTTATGTTTGTGATAAAAGAGAAAAACTTCTGTTTTTATGAGTTTCCGTTTATGCAAAATGTCACGTTCTCACAATGTTCACTCACACTCGGTTTTATATCTGATTATACCTGTGATGTAGGTATGTGAACACTCTTAGCCAAAATGCAACCTGTGATAAATAAGCTTGTAACAAGTTCAAATCTTCATCTTTTGAAGGGTCGCATAGATCAGAAGGTAAAAAGGGGTTTTGGTTTAGTGTGAGTAGGGATTGGTATTTTGTGGTGGTTTAAGGGTTAATGGTAAATACATCTTCTACTGTTCTTCGGAGTTTGAGATGTCTTCATTGGTTAGCTTTTTTTTTTAGATGCCTAATGACTCTTTTAAGGTCAGATCGTCAGGACCTGTTCTGAATATAACTTCCAACTCTAATGGATCGTTCGGCTTTGAGCCTAATAGCCCCCACCCTCATTAGTTCGGTATATTCATGCTGAGGATGAGTTTGACTTTTTCTACATCTTCCTTCGTGGGACCAGTTTCCATAACCTAAGCATCGTTCATATCTTTTTGCTCTTCTCTTCATTGCGTTTTTGGAAATTCCACAGAATGGTGGCCTTTGTTCGTTTTGGCGCCACTTTTTCCTCACCTCATTGCTAAAGAGAAAGATTCTTTCCCTAAGTTCTGGAGGCAACCTAGGTTTTGTGAAGTGTATGCAGCAAAGGAAATTGAAATCGAAATAATGCATTTATAGTTCTTTAGGGTCTGCCGGTAAAAGACCAGTGTTGTATTTTACCGGTGAAAATGGATAGGGTGATCGGGTTTTTGGGTTTTGTGGTTTTGGTGATGGGTTTGTGTCACTATTACCTTCTTCTTTATACAACGCTTCGTGTGGTCTTGAAATGAATAATTGGGACAAGTTCTAAATCACACGAAACATATGACTCACTCAAAGCTTCCGAAAAAATATTAATATGGCATGAGGTTTGTCTCACAGTAACGGAGGAATTGGGTATTAACGCCATATTTTG
Source organism: Bidens hawaiensis (assembly GCF_021521415.1). NCBI lineage: Eukaryota > Viridiplantae > Streptophyta > Magnoliopsida > Asterales > Asteraceae > Bidens > Bidens hawaiensis. Next base: position 23,806 of record NW_027494491.1, on the reverse strand, counting down.
CATAAATTTATTCTCAATAATACAAAACTTTTTCTTACTTTTTCACTTTTAAATGATTGGTTATTTGCAAAAACTTTTCTTGGAATTCTTTTTAGGTTTAAAATAATCTTTGTCTGCTGCAAAAATATTTGTTTTAGAGAATTTTTTATAATTACTTGGGCAAACAATTGGTCAAGTAATTCCCCTCCCCACACTTGAATCTCACATTGTCCTCAATGTGATAAGATTCATGGAAATATAAAAATTTTAATTGAGTATTATGGGTAAAATGGAGAGTTACTTCCCTACGGGTTAACTAAATTTCGACAGAGTGTACCCTGTTTTTCGTCTGTTTTCCTGTTTTTGTACCTGTATAATATTAAACTGCAAACATCCATAAACAACCAAGCATAACTACTGAAAATTGGGTATGGAATCATCCATCCCTTGCCCTATCGGGCTAAATAGTATCCAAACCAACACAAACACAAATAAACAAGTACGACGAAAAGTAAATTGTTCAAACACAAATAATAATAAGTTCATGAAGTAACACCAACCCATGCCCGTGCCCATGCCCAACTACCTGTGCCGTCAGTCATCAGTTACCCGTGTCCGGGTCAAACGGTCCCCACTGCCTGTCCATGCGATTGCCCAATCGCTCAATCTCTCGCCTCGTTTCTTCATATTCGGCTGCTCGCTGTGCATCAGAGGCAGCCATTTGCTCGTTGATCCTGTTAAATGAGGCGGTAGTGTTAGCTGAGAATTGATTGATTAGTCCATATATACCCTCCAAAAAGTATCGGCTATCATGTGATGAACTTGAGCCGGCCCCTGATGAAGATGGGCCTCCTGTCTGACGGTAGGTGTGGCGGCGGTGTTGTCTGGGCGGTGCTTGTCGTCTCTCATGCACATCCTGTATCATCATATCTGACGGGTCTTCTGGGTCCCAAACCTGATTGTACTTCTCACAAAATCTCCACACACCCGGGCTGATTTGCTGAGCCATCTGCATGCTCTCACAGTAATCAAGGTTGATAGCTATAGAGTCTGGGCTCAGGGTTCCTTCTGTGTCTGCACCATTGGCTCTGTAGAGGTTGTAGATCCAGGGACCACCAAAGATCAGGGTATTTCCTCAGACAGTGGCATTTGACATGAAAAGCTTGCAGAATAGCATAGTGATATTGCATGGTATTTCGTTTTTCATGCAGTACAATGCCCAAAGATCCCTTAGGTTGACAACCCATTCGCTCTTACCTCTAGCTGTGATGGTATGACTCAACAAACGGTGGATGTACCTCATGAGTGGGTCACGTAGTGCTGTGCTCTTCGAAACGCTTGGCCCATAGCTTGTTGTTCCATAACTCAACTGTTCCCAAGCTTCGTCCCTAAGGGCACCTGCTTCAGCCTCGCCATCCTCGCCTTCATCTGTAAAAGTCGTTTTGGCCTCGAACCAGATATCTGTGTCAGTTTTCTCGGTTGTGTAGATACCCAAATCAATTCCCAGTTGAGTGACAGAGGTTGTATGCCAAATACCCCCACATCGGAACTCTATTGCCTTGGTATCCCACATGTCGAACCTTTTCTTCTTCATGTTGAATGAGGCTAGAAACTCCTTTGTAAGTTCGGTTACTGAATCCCTTGTTTGCTCAAAAACTCTTTTCCACGGTCTTGTGACGATGTTCTGGTAGCGCTCCCATTGATTAACTTGTCTGAGGGTTTCTTCGCATGCACGGAAGTGAGCTTCAGGATATCTATTATTGAGATAGGTTAATCTTTCGTTTGACGATCGGTCCTTAGTCCTCCGATTTCTGAAGACTAGGAATGCATGAAACTCTTCCCCATACTCGGCCATCTGCAATTTAAACTTAAATTAGTCCAAATTCATAAAAAATTTCCAATTTGCTGAAACAGAGAGCAAAGCACAGTGGCGTGATTTCAGAAGCACGGCCCCGTCCTGCTGCTTCTGGTTCAGTTTTCTTTGAAGTTTGACTTTTTGTTGACCACGACTCGTGTTGTTTTTTGGCACGGCTCGTGTTTCTAATACCGATTTCTAACTTACTTAGACTCGAACCTTCGTTTCTAACCGGTTACATCAATTGGGTTTAATGGTTTGTCGGGTATTTATTCTAATACCCAAAACCCGAATTGTTTCTTTCAATAATCCCTAATCATCAAACAATCTACAATCTATTCATCATAATCAATCATAATAACCCATACCCTTTTCGGGGTTTGACCCGATTTGGTCGATTTAAACAATTTTAGGGTTAATCTAAACCTAGAATGACGAATCTGAGTAATGCAATTGTTAAAGTAACATACCTTAGGTTTAGAATCGAAGATTAGATGAAGAAATTCGTAAAATGGTCGAGGGTCGGCGGTTTTTTTTGTTCAGAACGCAGTGAAATTAGGGTTGGATGTGTGAGAAAGTAATTTTATTAAAGGTAAAACTCGTAACTGCTATTTGACCAAAAACACGGCCCCGTGCAGTAAGAAGCACGGTACCGTGCTGCTAAGTGCAGACAGTACTGTTTTGTTTATTTTGTTTATTTGTCGAGCTTGGTTCGTTTTTAACTGGTTTTTATTTATTTTCTGGTTATTTTAACATGGTAATTAAAAATCCTAAATTTCATTATAACATAAAATTAAATACATAATTAAAGATAAATGAAACGAAAAGTACAACAACAATTCTCGGGTTCTAACACATAGTACTAGCGGAAACAACACGAAACGAAGTCGGAACTTCAACGGCTACCACCCCCGAACAAGTCCTGGATGTGTGGTGGTGCTCGTTTGGCTTCCAAAAGTTCGTCAAGCTTTTTGTTGAGCGTGACGAGTTCTCGGTTGAGAAAGTTAAGTTTGGAAGTCACATCTTTGTGGTGGCCATCCACAACATGGAAGTTCTCGAACCTGAGCAGGTCGACTTTGTTCATCAGCTCGACCACTCGAGCCTCGGTTTTCATGTTGCTCTCAACTTGGTCTCTTACGATGCATTGGAGCCTCATGATTTGTTCCACAAGGAAGGAAGATTCATGTTGTTTCCCTTTCTTCATTGGTTTCCATTCAACCTGTTTTCCTTCCATTTAGGTAGTTTTTGTTTGGTGTGAATGGAATAGTGAATTTATGCATGCATTATATATAGACTGGAAAGTCGAACACGGCACCGTGTTCTTGGAAGCACGGCCCCGTGTTGCTAGACGAATAAATGTTTCTGATTCAGAGAATTGTACGGAGTCAGCGCGTATCATGCTGAAGATTCTGGGTGACCACGGCCCCGTGCTTAGGGAAGCACGGCCTGTGCTTTTTGTCACAGTGATTTTTCTTTTAATTTTCAACACGATTCATGATCCTGAATTTTTAGAGTGATGTTTATTGTAATAATTTGGAAGTTTAGTCATCTAAAAATTACTTTTCATTGAATAAAGATCCTAGAATAGTTATGGGATAAGCCCGGGTTTCTTAAGAAAAGAAAATAATCGGGTTAAGCTCGAAGTCCTAACATATTGTGCTTAATGCACTTTTTTGACATATAAAAACATAAATTTAAGTTTCCTAGAGCTCTCCGAAAGGTGCTCCTCCTCCGAATGGTCCTGGTGGTGGAAAATACATGAAACCAAGAACTTGAAACTAGAGTTGTTCGTTAATGTCTTGGAGTTCCATTTTCATGTTTTCCACCGATTCGGTGAGTTGCATGAGACGCATCTCTGCGAGGACATTCATTTCGGTGAGTTCTCTCACGAGTTTTTGAAGTTTCAAGAGAAGCTCGGTTTTGGAAACATGGCGGGCATCGTTTTTTTCGGATGTCGGGAAATGGGAATTGCATCACTCATTTCAGTTGGCATACTGAATTATCAGAGGTTTTTGGTTTTGGTTTTGGTTTGTTGCAAGGAATACAATGACACAATGTGCCATTTATAACCAAACAGGAGACCGAGCACGGTACCGTGCTTTTAGAAGCACGGTACCGTGTTTTTGCTCTGACAATTCTGTTACAAACCAGTCTGACTGAGATTTTTGCAGCGTAGATGCTGGCCCGCAATTTTAGGCACGGGACTGTGCTTTAAGGAGCACGCCCCCGTGGTTTTCTGAATTTTTTTTTATCAAGTATATTTACAAGGCCTATTTTTGCGAAGGTCTTGACTAGACCTTGTTTCCTTAAAGTCTTATTTAAAAAGTTTGGAGGGTTAGTACCTCCAAAACTTCTTTAAGTGGACCGTCGATGTATGGTTTTAATCGATGTCCATTGACTTTGAACTTTTGGCCGTTTGAACTTGAAATTTCGATGGTTCCATAGTCAAAAACTGTTTTAGGTAAGTATGGACCTGTCCGTCGGGATTTCTGTTTTCCTTGGAAAAGACGTAAACGAGCGTTGTATAACAGTACACGATCGCCGACTTGAAATTTCTTGTTTCCTCTTAAATGGGCGTCGTGTATTCGTTAGTCTTTTCTTTGTAGAACCAGGAATTTTCGTAGGCCATCACTCTCAGTTCCTCGAGCTCACGAATTTGATCTTCCCGGTTTGCTCCGGCGGGCGTTAGATCACAATTTACTGCTCTTAGAGCCCAATAAGCTTTGTGTTTTAATTCTACTGGTAGATAACATGCCTTCCCGTAAACGAGCTTGATGGGTGTCGTTCCTATGGGAGTTTTGTAGGCCGTCCTGAGGGCCCACAATGCGTCATCTAACTTTTCTGCCCAATTTTTGCGATTCATCCCCACACTTCTTTCCAAAATTCTCTTAATTCCTCGGTTTGAGACCTCCACCTGCCCACTGGTCTGTGGGTGATATGGTGTTGCTAGTCGGTGGCGAACCCCATATCGTGCTAAGACCTTGTCCATCAGGGTGTTACAAAATGAGTACCTCTGTCGCTGATGAGGGCTTTTGGAGTACCGAATCTTGAGAATAACTTTTTCAGAAATCGTACGACTACTCGAGCATCGTTGGTGGGAAGAGCTTGTACCTCCACCAATTAGACACGTAGTCAACTGCTACAAGGATGTAGTTATTTCCGAATGAGTTAGGAAATGGCCCTATGAAATCTATCCCCCATACATCAAAGATTTCACAAATTTGAATGCCTTTTTGAGCCATCTCATTTTTCGATGAGATGTTCCCGGCTCTTTGACAAGCATCGCATGCTTGGATCAAAGCATGTGTATCTTTGTATATAGTTGGCCATAAAAATCCTGCGTCAAACACTTTCCTGACCGTGGTGGCAGTACCGTGGTGTCCGCCTGTTGGTCCTTCATGGCAGTGTTTGAGAATGTCTAAGGCCTCCTTGCCTGCTACGCACCTACGAATGACTTGATCCGCACCTATCCTAAACACATATGGATCTTCCCAGAAGTAAAACTTAAGGTCGGAGAAAAATTTTTTCCGTTGTTGGTGGGTAAGTCCTTTTCTGAGGATCCCACAAGCTAAGTAATTAGCGAAGTCGGCATACCAAGGACTTTCGTCTTTTTCCTCTATCACTTCTTGAATGTGCATGAGAACTTCATGTGGGAAATTATCATTGATAATTTCCTTGTGGAGTTCTTTGGAAGTTGAACATTCTAAATGTGAAAGATGGTCTGTGGCTACATTTTCTGCTCCCTTCTTGTCTTTAACTTCGATGTCGAATTCTTGGAGTAGTAGGATCCATCGGATGAGTCTAGGTTTGACATCTTGCTTGTTGAATAGGTATCGTATTGCGGCATGATCGGTGTAAACTATGGTTTTGGAAAGAATTAAGTAGGATCTAAATTTTTCAAAGGCAAATACTACGGCTAGTAATTCATTTTCAGTTGTGGTATAATTTTCTTGTGCAATAGTTAAGAGTTTTACTGGCGTAGTAGATTGGGTGAAAGTGTCTTTCTTTGCGTTGTCCGAGTACGGCACCAACTTCAAAGTCACTTGCATCGCACATGATTTCGAATGGAAGGGTCCAGTCGGGTGTGGTCATGATTAGTGCGTTGACAAGCTTGTTTTTCAGTGTATTGAATGACCCAACACATTTCTCAGAGAAGACGAATGGTGCGTCTTTCTCTAGAAGTTTGGTCATAGGCTTTGAAATTTTGAAAAGTCATTTATGAAGCGGCGGTAGAAACCGGCGTGACCTAGAAAACTTCTAATTGCTTTGACTAAAGTCGGTGGTGGGAGTTTGGATATGGTTTCTATTTTGGCCCTATCGACTTCTAGTCTGTTTTGAGAAATCTTGTGACCTAGGACAATGCCTTCCTTTACCATAAAGTGGCATTTTTCCCAATTGAGCACTAGATTTACTTCTTCACACCTAGCTAGCATTTTGTCTAGGCTTTTCAGACAATGATCGAAGGAGTCTCCAAAGACTGAGAAATCGTCCATGAAAACTTCCATAGAGTTTTCGATCATTTCATGAAAGATGGCCACCATGCAGCGTTGGAAGGTGGCTGGAGCATTACATAATCCAAATGGAATTCTTCGGTAGGCGAAGGTTCCGTATGGACATGTAAAAGTAGTTTTCTCCTGGTCTTCAGGGGAAATGGGAATCTGAAAGTATCCGGAAAATCCATCAAGAAAACAGTAGAACATCTTTCCAGATAATCGTTCGAGCATTTGATCTATGAAAGGAAGTGGAAAATGATATTTTCATGTAGCATCATTAAGCTTCCGGTAATCGATGCAAACTCGCCAGCCTGTGATAGTCCTCATTGGTATTAGTTCGTCCTTTTCGTTCATTACGACTGTCATTCCTCCCTTCTTAGGAACTACTTGAACGTGACTTACCCAAGGTGAATCTGAGATCGGGTAGATTAATCCGGCGTCAAGCAGTTTGATTATTTCCTTCTTCACCACATCTTGCATGTTGGGGTTGAGACGTCTTTGATGTTGGACCACGGGTTTGTATTCTTCTTCCATGAGGATTTTGTGAGTACAAAAGGAGGGACTAATGCCCTTGATATCCATGATCTTCCATGCGATAGCCTTCTTATGGTTTTTAAGAACCTTAAGGAGTTCGTCTTTCTCTTATTTTGAAAGGTGAGATGAAATAATTACTGGGAGTTGAGAATCTTTCTCTTGAAAGGCATATTCGAGATGTTTTGATAGTTCTTTTAATTCCAAGGCTGGTGGTTCTTTGATTGAAGTTTTTGGTTTTTCATTGTTTTCAATGACTTCGTATATCGTTTCTGATTCTTCGTGGTAGTTGTTATTGAAATTTTCATTTTCTAAAATGGGTTTGTTTAGTGTTTTGTCTAAGACTTGTGTTTCTAGGGTAGTATTGATGAAGGAATCTCGCATATGGCAACTTACGATGGAATCTATGATGTCAACACAGTATAAAGTGTCATCGTGTTGTTGCGGATATTGCATAGATTTTCCTATATCAAAAGTTATTACCTCGTCATTGACCCTAAGAATGAGTTTGCCGATGCAAACATCAATGATAGCCTTTGCAGTGGCTAAAAAGGGTCTTCCTAAAATTAGAGGTACGCTTTTGTCTTCCTCCATGTCTAGAATCACAAAATCTTCTGGGAAAACGAACTTGTCAATTTTGACAAGCATGTTTTCAACAATGCCCCGAGGATATTTAATGGATCGGTCAGCTAACTGAATGCTCATGCGGGTGGGTTTTGGTTCTCCTATCCCTAGTTTTGCAAAAACCGCATAAGGCATTAAATTAATACTAGCTCCTAGGTCAGTTAGGACATTGCTAACAGATAAATTTCCTATGAGACAAGGGATAGTAAAGCTCCCTGGATCGGTCATCTTTGTCGGTAGCTTGCTTTGGAGGATAGCTGAACATTCTTCACTTATGGTGACATGCGAGAGTTCCTCCAGCTTCCTCTTGTTGGTCAGTACTTCTTTGAGAAACTTGGCATATTTAGGCATTTGAGCGATAGCTTCGACAAAAGGGATGTTGATATGGAGTTGCTTAAAGAGTTCTAGAAACTTCCCATACTGGGCTTCCAATCGTTCCTGCTTCAGTCTTCCAGGGTATGGAATAGGTGGAACATAGGTTCGAACTGGCTACTTAGGCAGTACTGTGCTTGTTGGGGTCAGCCTTTCCTGCGTTTTATCAGGAGACTTTTTCTCCAAAGTTGGTGAAACAACAGTGGTTGTACCACTCCTGAGTGTAACGGCGTAAGCTGTTTCATTCGGATTGGTGATTGTATTGCTTGGAAGAGTGCCAGGTGGTCTTTCGGATAATTGTCGAGCAATTTGCCCGATTTGGGTTTCTAGGTTCTGAAGTGATGCTTATTGACTTTTGAGATCGGCCTCATGCTTCAGTAATACTCCGCTGATATCAACAGCTCGTGAGTCGGATTTCTTCTCGGCTTCATTTGTTTTGGTCATTAATTGGATTAACATTTCTTCAATCTTCGAGTAGTTTGGGTTTTGATGGCTATTAGAACTTTGATCTTGAAATTGAGGTTTAGGTTGGAAGGGTTGATTCATTGGTCTTTTCTCAAACCCGGATAAAGGTTGAGTGTTACCTCCGTCTTTCCAGCTGAAATTCGGGTGGTTTGTCCATCCTGGATTGTAGTTATTGCTGAAAGCGTTGTTCTGTCGAGCGATGAAATCGACTTCTTCCATGGCCATAATGACTTGTTTACAGTCACTCGTCTTGTGACTTCCTCCACAAGTGTCACAGGTAAGTCTGGTTTTTGATAGTTCGGCTTGAAGTTGTTCGAATTTTTTAGAAAGGGCTTCAAGCTAGGCTGTGACAAGAGTGTTGGAGTCAACGTGGTGTATTCCCTTATGGGTAGGTCTAGATCTTGGTGGTTTGTAAGCGAAACTCTTCTTTGCGGCCTTCTCCAGGACTTCAAATGCTTCATTAGGTGATTTGGATCCCAGGTCTCCACCAGCGATCTGGTCGATGGCCTGTTTGTTTTGACTGGATTGTGCGTCAAAGAAAGTTTGGACTTGTAACCATACGCTCATTCCATGATGTGGGCACTTTCTTAGAAGACTTTTGTATCTTTCCCATGCTGCGTGTAGCGATTCATCATCATCGGTCCGGAATCCGGTAATGCTGGCTCGATATTTGGCAGTTTTATCGGGCTGAAAATATTTGAGGATAAACTTTTCAACCATCTGGTCCCAAGTGGTGATGGAACCAGAGGAAAGAGATTCTATCCATTATAGGGCTTGGCCCCTTAGAGATAAAGAAAAGAGTTTAAGCTTGATTTGATCTTCTGAACAGTTTTGAATTTTAAAGCCGCAAATTTGTAGAAATCGAGATATGTGAGAAAGAGGGTCTTCGTCGAGAAGACCATGAACTTGAACTGAATTTTCTACCATATGAATGGTGCTAGATTTGATTTCGAAATTTTCGGTGATTTCGGTAGGAGCCAATCCATTGTCGTAGCCTTCGAGAGTCTGCTTGGCATACTGGCTTATGTTCGGCTCATTGTTCTGGGCCGCCATCATTTCTTCGGTTTGATTTTCTCCTGATGTGGTGGCGTCTACTGATTCGTCTTTGATTGCTTCTGCGATTTCTGTAGCCCGTTTACGAGTTCGTCGACGAAAGAGTCATTCCGGTTCAGAAATTGGAGAAACAAGCTCATGCTCAAAAGTAGAGGACATACATGAGGCTAAATCAAAATTATACTAAAGTAAAAGTTAGTTAAAGCTAGTCTAGGTTGAACTATAAGTTAAGCTATTTTAAACTAAATTAATGTCTAAGTTAGTTAAACTATTTCAAAAGTAAGGTAAATAAAGGTTAAAAATTAGGCTAGCCGTAAAATTATATAGTTTAATATTTAGTAAAATTAAAGATAAGATAAAATAGAAGTTAAAAATTTGTACAATTATAGAAAATGATTAAATTAAAACTTGGATCGTTCTTTGAAACGTACCGTGTATCCCCGGCAACGACGCCAAAAACTTTGATGCGTGCGTGCTAGTGGTATAAAATATGAAATGATGGAATGATTTGCTTTTGCACAAGATCGTGTTTTAAATTTATAAAAGTAATTTCTACAAAGACTAAACACACATAAAATAGGCAAGTGTACCTATCGTATATGTAGAATAGTAATGGTAAGAACCAAGTATCGATCCGTGGACACACAGGTTTCTAATAATAAATCGTTGTTTTACTTCAATCGGAGGTTTTAATCATTTTGGGGTTGATTTTTAAAATTTTTATAAAATATAAATACTTATATATATAGTATATAGGTGACCGAGACAAGAGATTCTAAACGAGTTGTTCAATTATGCGAAGGTTACCATCTAAGATCAAGAATCCACTCCATTTTTAGCGTTGATAATTGATATGTTGACATGTGATAGACTTGCCGTAGCAATATACGATAGATGGCTCCTTAAACCTTAAGTGAGCATCTTCGGCACTAAGGAGATGGTATGCGCATTTTAAAGTCCACCCTTTCCTAATGTCATACCATCTCAATGATGTCGATTTGAGTTGACAAGTAGTTTCGTAAAGTAGAAAGATTAGGATTGACTTCGATTTCTCAAATACAAGTTCTAACAACTTCGGGTGGTTGTAGTTCATCACACAACCTCCCCTTGGTTAATTTATCTAGGTTATAATTACACATTCCGTTAACATATGGTTTCTTTAACTAATTTGATATCCTAAGCAAAGCCATTTTCGGATTACCAAGGTTTAGAAAAATACACCATAACTTATATCTCATCATTTCTAAGTACAATATAAGGATCCATGTTTCGATAATGTATCAAAGTATTTCTATCTTTCAAGAACATGAATCGATCATGAACGATTGTCAATGATATTGACAACCACCAACTTTGATTTAGTGATTTAAGATGGTGAAACATTTCTCATCAAAAGATAATTGTAATATAACCATGTACTTTACTAGACTACATCACATGTCTTGATTAATTATCAAGTAAAACAAAGCTTCTTCATAGATTTTAGATGGTAAAAGGAGTTTAGCTCATAATGAGCATAATGATGAACATTAAGATGATTGATAACAACAAATACATGATTAAACTTAGAACAATCTAACCAAGTAAGATGAATCCTTATTCTTAATGATGGTAATGATGGTTGATGATGATGATTGGTGGTGATGACCTCCAAGCCTTCAAACTCTACACTAGATCTTCAAAGTGAGTGTTAGTGTGTGTTTTTATAAGTGAAAACCGGAGAGAAATCTTTTCAAGGCACACTTGATGAATGCAACATGAGCCACTATTTATAGGCAATCTGGACGATGAGGCACGACCCCGTGCATGATGAGCACGACCCCGTGTATTTTTATGACATGTGCCAGATTTGTTTTGTCTTTTCTGTGAGGTGGCAACGGCCCCGTGGTTAGTAGGCAGGACCCCGTGTTGTTTAGTGACATGTGCTCAATTCTTCTTTGTCTTTTCTGCATTTCCGTCCACGGCCCCGTGCATGCTGAGCACGGCCCTGTGCTTTTGCTTCCAGATTTTGTCATTTCTTGTTTCAGAAGCATGGGGGCGTGTTTCTTGAGGCATGGGGGCGTGTTTCTTTGTTTTGTGTTTTCTTCTGTTTTTCTTCGTCTTTTTGCTTGTTTCTTCGTTTGAGGCTTGGTTTCACCTGAAATTATGTTTTATTATGATAAGTAGTCTTTTATGCTATGTTATTAGATAGAAATTGCAGTTTTTAGAGATTATTTGATGCTGAAAAGATGTATATTTCTATGTACATCAGTTTCCAATAGCGCCAAAACTTGTAGACAGCCACACATAGGCCGTTAATAGATTAGATAAAATGATATAGAATAACGTATAGAATCGCGTTTACACAAATGCTCAAATATAAATAACATAGTCATGAAAATATCGTTTATAAGATAAACGGGATTTTTGGCGAGGTTAAGGTTTTGAAAGTATTACACAAATTGTTATTGAATAGTTTGCATTCGGTCCCGAAAATCAAAACACAACAACGAAATCCCATGTGCATAAAATTGTCATCGAAACATCTTATCAAATGAAAATAAAATCGCAATAATTGTGCGACTCGAATTAATGACTAGATTTGTAAATCGCGTTTTATACGGTCATTGAAAATATAAAAATAACATCAAAAATGAAATCTCAAGTAAAGTCGTTTTATTGTTTCCAAGAAATGTACATAATAACAAGCACCGCTGTAACACATTGCTAGGAAAAATATTTAAATTATTAGTGAATGTAAATCTTGTAACCAAATTTGTTAAAGGAGTTTGTTTACATAAAGTTATTGTGATGAAAATAAATTATATAAAGTGATGATGCTTGCGATAATAAGAGGTGATAGTCGTGTAAGTCATTATTGAACGAAAATTTGGGTAACAATATAAAATATAAGGTATTTATAAATTCGCGTCAAAAGATTTGCAAAGCCATGGTCATTGAGTTTATGCAATATGGTGAAATTTGTAATTTAATACTAAATAAATCCCGCATTCAACATTCAAAATGAAACCTCGTAATTATAAAGTCTTTATGAGATTTGTTACCTTAGGTGACAATATTTATGATTCTTGAAATCACCCATATAATCGTTTAATAATCCTTGAAGACAAATCCTCATAATTAAATTTTGTTATCATGACAGTACCATATATATGTATATATATATACATACATATTTAGAGTTTATAATTTAAAAGCGATTACTTGAATACATGAGATTGTTATAAATACACTAGTTGTATATATATACATATACATAAATAAAAATTAGGGAAAAACGAAGCTTGCGTGTGTATGGGAGTTTTAGGCTTCGAATAGTGAATGGTTTGGAAATTTGGTGAGGAGTGAGTGTGTTTCGGCTGTCTTGCATAATTGGGTTTTCTTGAGTTGGATTATGACGTTTGTTGAGTTTAGGTCGGCTTGGGTAGTTGAGTTTTCTTGAGATGAATCGATGGGTTTTTGAGTTTAAGTCTTTTGAGTGGGTTAGGCTTGGATGATTTGTGTGAGTAGTGGTTGGGCTAATAGGTGAGGTTTGGCTTATTTGAGCTCGGGTTAAGTTGATAAGTTGGATAATTTGATCTTGACTAGTTTGGGTTGAGATTCGGTTTATATATGTATTTGGTAAGGAGTGTTTGGATTGATATTTTGATATCAAACTCTATGGTTGGATGGGAACGGTGTGGCGATATGGTTTGTGACTCGACATACTATGGGTCGAAGGATTTTAAGTCATAGTTGGGTAAGCTTTAGTTTGTATATGTTCAAGGCATTTGTGAGTGTGTTTGTCGGTGTCTTTGAAGTATTAGGATAGTGAGTTTGATAGGTTTTCGTGGCGTGGGAGTGTCGGTATTTAAGGCTTTTTGTTGGGTTAATGTTGTACATCTTTGATTTTGCATGGGGTTTGAGATGGTTAGGGTATACTTTTGGATGTTTAGGATTTCGTTCATATTCGGGAAACACTTGAGTACGTGGAAAGCTTTTGTAGTGGAAGGATGGTTTGATTTGAGATGGTAGTTTAAGAGGGAATACGGGTGTTTGGGAACTTGTGGTTGCGTTCAGGGAGATTTTTCTTGACTAATAATAAGTATTAAATTGAAAATATCTTAATTTATAATTAATGTTTGAAATGTCCCAGAAAATTTTAATAAATAACATTACATGTTAATATATATATAACTATATATTATATAAATAGAATTCTTGAGATCCGAGCGTGTGAATCACACAATTTTTTTTTATATTATTTTTTTATAAAGATTAATATAAAAAAAAAAATTTGCTAATGAGAGAATTTAAAATACGTAAGTTGAATGTTAAAATATGTTATGAGGTCTCAATATTGAATGATGAGTGTCGTTTTGGAAATATAAAGTTGCGAAATGAAATCCCTTTTTACTAAGTTCGTTATTTAATATCGTGTAATGAAGAATATCATGGTAAGTTAAAATGACCGGCATTGTAAATTGAGAAATCACAAGTAAACGATTTTTGTCCTTTAAGTAAAATTTCTATGAAGTTTTGCATGAGAGTTTCAAGAAGATTACTAGCTATAAGTTTGTGACTTTCTTGAAAGATCATGGCAAAACTATCATAAGAATTTTAAAATGCGGAAATCGTATGATTTAAATTTTTATTTGCGAAAATTTATAATTAACCAAAGATTGCCTGATGAAAGTTGTTATGAAAATAAAATTGGGTAGTGAAAATTTTACCACGTGTATTATATAATATAGTATAAATAAAAATGTCGTGCGATGTTTAAATAATTAAAATTTTTGAAGTGATCGTCCAAAATAAACGGAACAGTTATAAAAATAAAATTTTATAAAATTTTGTACGAGGACTTTAAAGACAATTTAAAGTTTATACAATAGGAAAATTTACTTGAAAAGTTGAGGTGGAATTTATCATAAAACCTTCTTAATATGATAAAATTTATATAATAAGATCTTTGTATGTAAATAGACTTAATAAAAATAAATGGCATATTAAAATCATTACGAACAGATCGAACCAGCTATATATATACATACATATATTTTTAACTTATATCAAAGAGATCATAATGAATGAAACTTGTAATAAAATCATTGTGAAATCAAAATGAGAAAATTGGTGTAAAACTTTACCATATAAAATCGAGATATAAAAGAATTATTAACAATAAATAAAAAAATTATAACATTGAAAAATGAAGGCTTGTGATAAGGATTTATAACAAAATAAAGGGAAAATGGTTTAAATTCTCGAAATATAATAATAATGTTTTAAGATTTAAAGGCGGAAAAAGCGTGCATGAACCACCATGACTTGATATTCCGACACTAAAAACCTTTATTACAAAAATACCATGTTGGAGTCTAAACGTGTGCACGTACCACCGCGTCTTTTTCATGTCTTCGACTCAAATAACGATTGTAGCAAAAATAATAAATCAGAATACAACGTCATGTCAAAACACTAGTCCACGAAATCACCGTAGTTCTATTGTCTTAACACCGAAAATTTAACAAAATAAAGGGAAAATGGTTTAAATTCTCGAAATGTAATAATAATGTTTTAAGATTTAAAGGCGGAAAAAGCGTGCATGAACCACCACGACTTGATACTCCGACACTAAAAACCTTTATTACAAAAATACCATGTTGGAGTCTAAATGTGTGCACGTACCACCGCGTCTTTTTCATGTCTTCGACTCAAATAACGATTGTAGCAAAAATAATAAATCAGAATACAACGTCATGTCAAAACACTAGTCCACGAAATCACCGTAGTTCTATTGTCTTAACACCGAAAATTTAACAAAATAAAGGGGAAAATGGTTTAAATTCTCGAAATGTAATAATAATGTTTTAAGATTTAAAGGCGGAAAAAGCGTGCATGAACCACCATGACTTGATACTCCGACACTAAAAACCTTTATTACAAAAATACCATGTTGGAGTCTAAACGTGTGCACGTACTACCGCGTCTTTTTCATGTCTTCGACTCAAATAACGATTGTAGCAAAAATAATAAATCAGAATACAACGTCATGTCAAAACACTAGTCCACGAAATCACCGTAGTTCTATTGTCTTAACACCGAAAATTTAACAAAATAAAGGGAAAATGGTTTAAATTCTCGAAATGTAATAATAATGTTTTAAGATTTAAAGGCGGAAAAAGCGTGCATGAACCACCATGACTTGATACTCCGACACTAAAAACCTTTATTACAAAAATACCATGTTGGAGTCTAAACGTGTGCACGTACCACCGCGTCTTTTTCATGTCTTCGACTCAAATAACGATTGTAGCAAAAATAATAAATCAGAATACAACGTCATGTCAAAACACTAGTCCATGAAATCACCGTAGTTCTATTGTCTTAACACCGAAAATTTAACAAAATAAAGGGGAAAATGGTTTAAATTCTCGAAATGTAATAATAATGTTTTAAGATTTAAAGGCGGAAAAAGCGTGCATGAACCACCATGACTTGATACTCCGACACTAAAAACCTTTATTACAAAAATACCATGTTGGAGTCTAAACGTGTGCACGTACCACCGCGTCTTTTTCATGTCTTCGACTCAAATAACGATTGTAGCAAAAATAATAAATCAGAATACAACGTCATGTCAAAACCCTAGTCCACGAAATCACCGTAGTTCTATTGTCTTAACACTGAAAATTAGGATGGCGGGCGGAACGCTCGCATTCGACTACTTAAAGTGGTCATCTCATATGAGACGATCTTAAGGAGATTTGAAACAACGGGATCCAAGTTAAGTTCGTGATCCATAAAACACAATAAAACTAATGTTTTTGCGTTTTAAGGTAAGGATACCTTGGAATACTATGAAAGTGTGTGTATGTGTATATTTATGATTTGATAAAATAAATAAGTATATAAATAAACAAGTGTATTGAACAATCAAGTAGGGTAGACACGTATAGGCAACACGTATAAGGACCCTAAAGTAAAGACTATACTAGGTCGTTACGTCTAACCACCTATCCTATAGTCTTGTGGCTCTGATACCAATCTGTCACACCCCGACCAAAGGCGGCGGAACATGCCGGGGTGCAACGTGATTGGACAAATACACAAGACACCATGGTTGTAAAAATCGCGCCTAGGCGCCGAGTACTCAACGAGTAATCCCCGAGTAATCCCCGCGTAGGCCGAGTTCTCGGTGAGCCATCCCCGAGTACTCTCCGACTAAGGCCGAGTACTCATCGACTAAATCCGAGTACTCCCAACTCCCCAGTCGACCACCTAGGGTCCGCCTAGCGACTTTTACAACCTTGCAAAACACTATTTAAAGTGACAATATTTAATCAACTCATTTATTTCATAAATCAATAATCAACACCTCTCGTTCACACAAACAAATTTAATACAAGTAACGTTTATATTGTTCGTTTTACTAATACCCTAATAGTCTTGGTAACGTTTCTCATCAAGTCCTCGAGTCAACAAAAGTCAAACCTGTAACATTTCATAAAATAAAGTTTGTCAACACAAAGGTTGGTAAGCAATTCATAAGTTTGAGCATATAAGTATATAGTAACAAAAAGCCACAAGACTTGTATACAAAACAATAAATAAAAGCTATAAACTTGGATAAATTGACAATCGCTAATAGAATTACACTAGCGCCACCTAGCTATAAGGGGATGCCAAATAGTCTAGGATGTTATACTTTATCGTTAATTGCATTACGTTAACGACACCTTGCCATTACCAAATGGTCTAGGATTTATAGATTCCACCATCCAAAAGCGATAAACACATAGACAAATAAGCATAGAACACCAAATCGAGCAATTATTCAAGTAAAGTATACAATCACGTTTGTGGGTTTAAGATTCAAATGAATAAAGCATTTAGTTTGATAAGTATGAAATGTCACCCCAAAACGAAAGATGGAAAAGGGGGTATGAAAGTACTCACCTCGACTGATAAACCGAGAAAACTAATAAGTGCTCGACATTTAGAAAGCTTGTAAACGAAACGAATGAATCCGAATTGAAAGCTAATTGAAAACGAATAAATAAAATACATTAATGAACTTGAACTTTAGTTGAAACTACATTTGAAATATTGAATGAGGAGGTTCGGTTGTAAATCGGATTACCGGTTAATTTGTTAATGATTAGGGACTCGTACTTAATTAATAATTTAAAATAAAATAATATTATTTTATTGGGTTTTTAAATAACTAAACCAATATTAAATAGTAACGAGACGGGTTTTAAATCAAGAGTTCGTTTTATAAGAATAAATTGATATTAAAGCTTATAATAATATTATTAATAATAAGGATAGAAATGATAATAATGATTTTAGAATAAGTTATATATATATATATATATATATATATATATATATAAGATAAAGATGATAATAATGCATAGTAATACTACCAATTGAGAATTGTTGTTAAAACTAATAATAGTAGTAGTAATAATAACTATAATAATTATTACTTTGTAGTTGAAAACGTTATTAATAGATTTATAAGTTTTAATAATAATAATTATTATTATTATTATAATTATATGTGTCACATTAATAATAATTAGAACTTATAACATTTAAATAATAGTAGTATTAGTGATAAAAAGATATAACTCGAGTGAAGATGACGTTAAATGGTAACTATGCCCGACATGGGTTTCGGTTTAATAAAATAAGTAGATAATATTAACAATATTAGATTTTAATAATATTCCTTAATAATCATAATAATAATCAAAATAATAATCGGAATAATAATAATCTATTATTATGAAAATAATGATAATAATAATTGTCTTGTTAAACAATATATATATCAAATCAATCATGCCCAGTAAAATCCCACCGACAGCAAAGCTATAAGTAGGGTCTGTGGAGGGTAGGATGTAGGCACACCGTACCTCTATCCAAAGGAATAAAGAAGTGGCTTCCAGAGAGACCCTCGGCTCTAAGTACATGTGTATGAAGCAAAATAAAGGAAATCAAAGTTTAACAGTTATATAAAAACTACTACTAATTATAATAATATTAATAATAAGCTCACAGTTTAACAGCTGTGATCTTAATAATAATAAATATTATCTAGTAAATAATAATAATAGTTTTTATGTATTTATGTTAATACTAATAGTAATAATAAATTTATTAAGTATAAAAAGAAACAATACCAAAACCGATCTAGGATGAGACCCGAACCCGAGACACGATCTAATTCTATATTTTATATAACAAATCATAACAAAACTTTTCCCCAATACAAAACAATTCCACACTCATCCAATCCGTTTCCAAGAAAATGACCGATAAGATAAAACCGATTATTAACATATTTAAATCTTATAATCAATATATAAAAACTAATAACGCCAAAACCTAAATTATATACCTTTTTGGTGTTCACGAGTCGCGGCTCGATACCGGGAACGAACCGATACGAATCCACTGGAGATGAGAGAGAGACGGAGAGAGAGAGAGAGAGAGAGAGAGAGAGCCGAAGAGAGAGAGAGAGAGAGAGTGAGTGAGAGAGAGAGCCGAGGAAGGAGATAGACGAAGAGAGAAATTGGCCGAGAGAGAGAGAGAGAGAGATGCGGTGAGAGAGAAACCATGGCAGCGGCTTTCTGGTCGCCGGAAACACGAGCAGAGAGGGTGCGGGGTTTGCCGGAAAAATGGCAAGGGAGAGTGGAGGCGGTGCACGGTTTTCCGGTGAGGCCACGGCGGCCGAACGTCGCCGGAAAAACGTGACAGAGGCGAAGGGGCTGCCGGGAGTGCGCGAGGGGAAGAGGGGTGATGTTCGGTGGTAGTGTCGGAGAAAAAGGGGTGTAGGTGGTGTTTGCCGGAGGTCGCGCTCGCCGGAAGCGATTCCGGTCGCCGGAAACGGCGCCGGAAATTCGAGAGAGAAAGAGTAGGGTGGCGGCTGGTGTATAATGGTTAGGGTTAGGGTTTTATGAATATATCGGTGGTTTATAAAATATTACACTTTGGCCCCTCATGTTCTAAATATTTTACAAAGAGGGTATTAAGCTTTAGAAATGATAATATAGATTCGAAAATGACAAGTATTACCTCTTATGTTTTTCTTAACGACGCTATAACATGACAAACATCGGTTTATTAATGATCGATGTCTATTATAATATTATATAATAAATAAATAAGGTTCTAAAATGTTGAGTTGGGTTTACATATTAAAAGTTTACAAAAACGAATATAATTCGAGATCTGAATTTGACGAATGTCACATATATAGGCTTAGTTTTAGCCACTAACATTATCAAAATCCGGTCCTAATCGATTGTTGTTATTAAAACTATTATAGATCGATTGTTTATTGTTAAGTTATGTTTTCCGTTTGTTACTAATAGCAACCGTAATCGAACAACCAAATCACGCCCGATTGAAGATGATTATGGTTCAAATTAGTTTTACTCTTCTTTTAGATTGTTTTATCAAGTTATGTTGCTTTATTATTTGATTATTTGTTTGTGAACAAAGAATAATATGTTATGTTAATTTTAGCATTGTGATTTTTTAAAACTTTTTGCATTTTATTTTGTTTTCTAAGATACTCGAAACCCGATTAACCCAACCCGAAAATACCCGAACCCGAAAAACCCGTGAGAGATTCGGGTTGGGTTTTAGGTTAAGATTTAAAACTTTGAAACCCGAATAACACGACCCGAACGAAGAACACCCCTACAACCAGCCACCAACTGAGCTAACGTGACAACTTGTTAATGTGGGAATTCAAATCAATATGTACAAACGCAAATACACCCAATAGTCTTAAGAACCTTAGAATCATTAATTGATCAAACCGTTAAACGTTTGATCAATTGATGTTAGGGCTATTGTAAAGCAAACTAAGGCGACCATGGTTGCATAAACAATTACCTTAAACAAAGTTCCGATGAGGGTTAAAATAGCCGATGAAGCTGACGGCGAAAACATAACATGAACTGAGATTTCGAGGCTTCTATAACGTAATTAAACATAGGGGTTTTATTGGCGCCGTGATTGTGATCGAGCAGGCGAGTTTAATTGAGTTTTTATCGAAGTTTGATGATATAATAAGATTTACCCCAAGGACAGTTTATAAACATTCAATACGCAATCAATCTGGTCTTGTTTCCTAATCAAATATGTCGGTGGTCATCGCCAAAAATCAATATAATGATTACATAAACAACTTCCAAGTTTACAACGATAATTACGGCTCAAGATAACATAATGGGTTGCGGTTACGGGTTCGGATCTGGGTTGGGTATGGGTTAATGGGTTAGCTGATCATAATTATTAGATTTTGCAGTGTAGTCCCTCAACTATAGGATATGGATAAAAAAAGATATAAATGTTTAGTTTATGATTAAAATTGAAAATATATCAAAGTTATTTATTATGTGTTAAATGTAAAATAAACAAATATTAATAAAATAATAGATACTCGATAAACGCGAATATTATTTTATAAAATGACCCAACACCGAAACAGGTCGGGTAATATAAATTGGAAAATCAGAGTTGTTACAAAAACAATTAAACGATTTGTATATTTTTATTTTTATTACTAGTTTGAGGCCCGTGTATTTCACGAGTAGTTTTTGAAAATACAATATTTAATAAGTAATCAGTATACAAGAAACAATAAACCCCTTAAACACTATAAACACAGTCGTTGTACAATAGTCTTTAAAATAATGTTAAAGTAAAAAATTATAAATATTAAATGTTTGAAAAAAAAAATATGAAGTAAATATTAAATTAACAAATTTTGAAGCATAAATTATAAGAATGCTAACTATTATTTTACTATTATAAATTTGTTAAAAGGGGTAAGATTTAATATAATAGTGACAAGTGGCAAAAATTATAATCTTTTAATAGAGAGTATATAGATATGTCTCTCGCCCGACAAAAAAACCATTTGAATATATTTTGATAGGTTCGAGCGTATAAGATTATTATCACATTAGAAAAGAACCAACTTATTGATCAAGTCGATGTTAGTTAATCTCTTTTATTGATTAAAAACAATAAGATTTTTTTAAATGTAAGGTATCATTAAAAACTATTAAAAAGAAAAGACATACTCTAAAGTATTAAAACATGATTTTATTTTCTTCTTAGATAAGAAAAATGTTTTATAAAACAAATTTTTTTAGTCATGGAATAAAACAAAAAAAAGTTTTTAATATGATAAAACATCTCATTAGAGAATAAAAAAAACTTTTTAAAATAATAATGATAATAAAAGAAAATAAAATGGTAAAGAAAAAATATAAAGGTTTAAATCGTATTAATGCATAACTTGAGGGATGAGTTACGTTTAGTAAAAATCAAGGGGAGGAGGTACGTTTAAGAGCACCCTAAATAAAAGGTTGAAAAGTCCGAACTCTTTTTTAATAAGTCCTTAGATTTTTTATTCGATTTAGTCCAGAAAAATGCCGCCACTGTCTTTGAGCACTTGATGATGCCATTTGAACATTATTTTTTTTAACATTGTTGCAGTTTTAAGAGCTCAAGAAGTGATATATTTTAATATACCACCCAATGCATATTTATACTAGTGATGGTGGGTCTGTGGGATGAGGTAAAATGGTCTAAACCCTTTCCCTTTGGGTTGTACGAGAGATATGTGACCCCGTTCGATCAAGGCGTTCACCGATTCAAGGCAGGGGGTTCTTGAATCCTCACATTGTACGTAATCACATATGACATTTATGCTTCCGTCAAAGACTCATCCACAAATATACATGCTTTCTTTTCACATTAGATTGATTCCCCCTCAAAATTTACAATTAACATTATTGACATATATTTGTGAGGTTTCAAAATCATTTTGTTTGCAATAACTTATGAAAGAAACATGTGAGTTAGCATCATTATCTTGGTACGTAAATGACATCGACTTAATCGTGTCTTTTAGAATATTCATAACAATGTATTAGTGAGTGGTAGTTCTTGAGGCCGTCAAGTGGAGAGAATTAGAGATACATAATGGGTGGTTTAATTTGATTTATGTGGACTGAATAGGGTTGGTAACAAAAGTCGACTTTGCTCTAATGCAAGTCGGCCAAGTCGATAATTGCAAAAATTACTGTCTCAGCTTGTGCTTACTTTACTTGGCAGGAAAAGAATGCTCGTCTTTTCACTTCTGATGTGAGAAGTCCGATCCAACTCTCTGAGGTGATTCTGAAAACGATGAGGCTAAAGGTGGCCTCTCTCAAGTTTAAGGCCAATTCTACGGACCTGAGTGTGGTGCGGAGGTGGAGTATCCCTGATATGGGTAACCTAGTTAATACGCATGATCATGGGTGACTGATCGTTCGTCTTAGTTTACGTGTTTTTTTGGGCTGATTGTGAGTCGTGGTTGTTCTTTCTTTGTGTTTGGTGGTGTTATGTTTCTATGTAATGTCTAGTTACTCTAGATTGCTAGGTTTTATCTTGTCTCGTGTTTGTTTCAAGAACTATGGTGACATTTTAGTCAATGTACTTGTACCTTATTGTTTATAATAGAATCATCGGGGTAACCCTTTACCCAAAAAAAAGACAAGATGAATAAAATACACACAAGAATATATAGAAATAAACTCCAAAAGAGTTGTTGATAATCGATGTGTACCACACCCATTTAATTGTTGTTCAGATCCTTTTACTAAGGGGATTTCACATTACAAATATTTTTATGGAAATAAAACTAGAGTGAGTTACCAGTAAATAAAATCATACTTTTTAAGCCACCTTTTAATTTATTATTTTGTTATCAACCCTAGACTTTTATTCTTTATTGATTAAACAGATATACATTATTAGTCACCATAATCCTTCAAATTACTATATATAGTAAAAGGTGTGGCGTGAATAGTAGTTTACAATGCATCAAAACATTAAAGTATAAGCTGCTAAGCTAGGGATGAGCTAAGTAATGATCCCGTGAATCCTGATCGCAATGTTTCTAAAAATTTGGTATCGGTATCGGTATCGATACCGAATGTGTTTGGTCTGGTATCGACGCTGATGACAAAAATTCGGTAAATATTAGTACCATACCAGTACTATAGACTCGGGAGAGTTGGTACCAAATTGCTAATGATATCCATTTGCTTATCCCAATTATAAGATGTGTTTTAATTATTTTATTATTATTGGAATAATGTTTTAGCACTAAAGTACAAGCTATCTAAGCTTTAGTGGAGTATTATTATTATTATTATATTTGAAATTAGTTGCTTCATCTGATGTCTTTATGTAAATTCTATTGAAAACTGAGTAATACATTTATGTTATTAAAATCATCTTTCGGTTTAGATTTTTATGTTGTTTTACTAATATAATATAATGTTTTACAAAATCTTGTATACACCGTTACTGCATGCTTATGTTAGTCTACATCTCGATAAAAAGGTTATTCAAAACCAAACTGACAAAA